>NW_009734353.1:0-481 GCF_000703405.1 Apaloderma vittatum | reverse complement strand
TGAAATGGTATAATGTTGCACGTGAAGAAAACATGTTGGATTAAAAGCTAGAATAAGTAAAGACAAAGCTAAGCAGGCTAACAATAGCTTTGTTGTAAGCCAACAAATAAAAAACCAGTTCTCTAAACTAACTATGGATGTTTCCATTCAACTGAAGTTAATCTAATTTCATACAGGCTTAGCTTTTTATCATTAGATGTACCTTCACACCCACACAAAGTTTATTTCTGGTTCTGCCTATGAATTCTTAATGTTCATGGTTTAATAGGATGTGTATTGGCTGAGCCAATTGGTGCTGCAGCTACTACATGTTTTAGGCTCACTGTACCTGTCATAAAGGAAAAAAAAAGGTGTCATAACCTTCACGGCTGTCTCCTATATCAGTCTACTTTATCTGATGTAAAAGCATTAATAAAACAGAAGTGCAGGATCAGCTGGTTTGCTAACTCTCCCATGTCTTAGCAAAAAACACCTAAGTCTG
>NW_009734352.1:3844-7178 GCF_000703405.1 Apaloderma vittatum | reverse complement strand
GCTTGGCCGTGGCTGGAGCCGTCGGCGGTGGCCGGAGCTATCCAAAGCAAACACAGCACAAGCAGAGCAAAAGCAGCGATTCCCTCCAACTCACAGACTCCACCTGCATGCCTTTTAATAAGCTGTGTTTGTTAGGTTTGGGATTCCCTCCCCCCCCAGTAACGTGATGCACCGTAAACAATTTAAGAATTAACCTAAACTGAACAGCCACAACTGCCTGATTCACATTAATTAACGGGGAATCCACTGTGAATCGACGGGTGTGATCAGAGAGGATTCTGAAAGCAAAGTTAATACATCACTGAATGTCGTTTTCATGTGGGACCTGTTTCTGGAATCCCGTAACTGGGAGAATTAAAATCATTCTCCAGAAACTTTGATTTGAGATGCTTAGTCTGAAAGTTCAATGAGGGTGAGTAAAAGAAGTAAAATCTAGCCCTTGACGGTACTAATTTCTTCCTCTTTATAATGTACATCACAATGCACTGAACATTTAAAAGCACTAAACCTTTTGAAAGTTTGAATTAATCGCTCAGTGTTAACTGAATGAGATCTAAGTAGAGCTCCTGCATAGGAATCTTCAGGAGTAATAGTAAGAAATTTGCCTTTTGTTTTGGTGGAGTCATATTTCAAAATACAGACCTCTGAGATTCTGTTCTCCATGGTTTTGTGTAACGTTTTAAATAACTTTGAATTTTTTGGATAGAAGGCACTTGTCTGTTACAAGGGTTACCTATTCTATTAAATGAGGTTTTATACATTTACAACTTAAACCAACAACATGGTACCACTGTTGAAAAGTTCAAGGAATTTACAAAGCTCTAAGTAGAACTTCAGAAGGTTGTTTTGCAGTGCCGGACTGGTTTAGATTTTCTTTCACTATTTCATTAAACATAGAAATGTAGTAATATGCTTAGGGGCCCTTTCTGCAAAAATGTTACAGACCCAAAGGAAAGCCCAGAAGGAGGCAAGATTTGACTTACCTGGTGTAATGATGCAGTCTTTCTAACTGCAATCACGTATTGATTGAGAAGATTAGGTCTATTACTGGAAATCGGAGTACAGCTGGAGACGTGCTGACCTACTACAACAGGAATTGGTATCCTAGTGAATTTAGTGGTTTCTTAAAAGCTCTTCTAAGTACAGCTGTTCTCCCTCAGGACTGGAGCTATTGACAAAGCATAGGGGTAAGAAAAATCGTAGCAAAGATACTACTGCATCTTGAGCTCCAGTATAACGTAAAAAATCAGTTTTTCTTAAAAGCTGGAACATTTTTCAAACGCGAGTATTGTTCCAATCAAGACCTCACTAAAATCCTTTGAGGCGCTGTGCATTTCATACGGCTTATTCTCTGGGCAAGAAATAGTACACGAGATGAACAGAAGCAAATGGTCCTTTTCTTACTGTGTGGTGAATAGAAGCGAACAGCCCAGACTGAGTTTGCTGAAAAAAACTCTTAACAGGGTATTCATGAGATGAATACAACCATCTTATGCCCCCTTTGTCAGAGAGATCAGACGCACTGGGGTGGAAGACGGTAACAACCCCTGAACTTGTTTTATAATGTAGGAGTGAATCTCAGTGTTGACAAAGCAAAGCAGTGTTTCAGCTGTCACCACCCATCCCGTCAAGGTCACAGTGCACGTAGCCTAGCTAAAAAACAAGCAGAAAATCAAGTTTGAAGGGATATTTTTGAACCATGTATTTAACAAGGTTATCCCATGCCAGCGGAAACCATCAGCTACCTATAATTAAGCATCAGCGCAGCAGCTATATTGATTGACCTTAACTTGGGATAGCAGTTCTTGCCTGAAGCCTTTTGTGAGGGTACACACTGGAATGGAACGGCAGCGAGATGGGACTGTAACATAGGAGAAGAGTGGTTATTCTGTGCTTGACAATTCCATTGCCGAAGCCAGTGCTTTCCTCTGTGCAGTGTCCTTCTCCCACCTGCTCCTCGCAGGAACCTCAAACCTCGGAGGCTGCCACACAGGGAGAAATAGCTGAAGGAAGCGGTGTTTCTGGGAAGTTAGCTGTGTAATGGAAAAGTGAGTCAAGGTTTTACAGGAGATGTTGGGTGAGTCGGCATTCGTGAAAAGGGTGTTACCCCTGTACAGTGAACATCCGCATGTGCTGCTTTAACTGTAAATCCACAAGAAAAGTGAATATAACTTCCAGTTCTAAGTGTAGCGTGGGCTGCATTAAATAAAAAACAGAAGAAAAATTCAAGACAGCCCAAGCAACTGTTTGCACCAGATAACACACATTTGGAAATAACTGATGTGAATTCTCAAAGACACTCTTAAGTGAAATTACAATGATGATGCAGTAGTGTAGTTTATGAGATCGTTCTTGGATTCATAAGAAGAAAATACACTTCTAAAGCTACGATTCTGTGGGAGGACTAGGGAGAGTTATGAGCAAATACTGTTTCTGGTGGGCTTCCCATGCGAGCTTAATCAAGCCATTCTGCATTCGTATGCTCCTAAAGCTTACCTACAAGTGTGTTAAAAAATGACTGGTTTTATTGTAAGCATCTTAGGACAGAGTCTGTTTTGTACTACGAAGCTATACATCACCCAGCATAGTAACAGGCTGGCGGTGCTACTTTCATATGATTAATGATCACAAACACCAAAGTGAGATGATTTGCCACTTTTGTCCAAGATGGAAGCGATTTACAGCCTGAATGATAGTGAAAAACAGACCCTGCCAATTCGTGGCTTATGATATCATCACCCTGTGAGTTTCACACAATTACTAGTATTAGAAAAACTATCTACTGCAACCTTAGCTCAATGGGGAAAATGTTATGGAAGCTGATGTCTAGATGTGACGGGAAGACAATTTCGAAATATGAGAAGTCTTACCACTGCCATTTAATGGCATCTAAGAAATCGACTCTCTGATCCTGCTTCAAGTTGCAGTGATGTTATCTATTGTCGTGTGGAGAACAGTCTCCAGATGGCTGTGCTGACAATGACACTGGACGTTAACTATTTAATTGTAAACCATAACTATTATACTTTTGGAAATGATAATGGTGGTCTTCAAGTAATGAGCCGTCTTTAAGAACATTGCTGGCAGTGTAGAGTGACTGTGTCACCTCATACAAGCCATCCTGGCTTGTGTCAGGAACGGTGTGGCCAGCAGGAGCAGGGATGTGACTCTGCCCCTGTGCTCAGCCCTGGGGAGGCCTCACCTCGAGCCCTGGGTGCAGGGCTGGGCCCCTCACTGCAAGAAAGACCTTGAGGGGCTGGAGCAGGCCCAGAGGAGAGCAACGAGGCTGGGGAAGGGACTGGAGGGGAAGTCCTGTGAGGAGAGGCTGGGGGGG
>NW_009734352.1:0-3556 GCF_000703405.1 Apaloderma vittatum | reverse complement strand
GGACATTGGCTGGACTTGATGACCCGAGAGGTCTTTTCTAGCCTCGACAATTCTGTGATTCTGTGATTTGTTTAAGTTCAAGGTAGTACCAATCCTGACTACTACTTCATGTTTTCCAACTTGTATCCCATGGGAATATCTTCATAATGGACAATTCTCAAAGGAGAAACCATGCAATTTAAATTTCCTAAGAACTCCTTGGGAAAGGATTTAGGGCAGGTTTACATAAGCAAGATCTCTCGTGAATCTTTTTTATTTTGAGATTCAACTGAAAGCAGGAGGAGTTGATGGCATGGCAGAGAGGAGCACGCAAGAGCTTATAAATAGAGACCTGAAAAGATGATTTGATTTTCATTCTTTGGAATGTTATAGCTATTCAGAGATACTGTAAAGTAATCTTTGGTAAATTGCCCATGATTGAAGGAGGTGATAACTTGGTGAATAGAGCCCTCTGGTCCTTACTAGGCTGAAACTCTCTACAAAAGTTCTGAATAAGGGATGAAGGACTTTTATTGTAACACATTCCTAATTTCCTTGTAAAATAGAGAGGGGTAGCAACAAAATTTTCCATCTTGTGCCATTAAATGCTACTCACAGTGCAAACACGGCTTCCCATCCTGGGTCTTTTTAATGCCATTTTATGTCGCAATAAGACTTCATTCCCCAAGTCTTGTTTAATGAAAATGATTCTTTAGCTCAAGTACTTTTTCATGTTTTTCCAATTTCCCAGTAGTGTACCTGCCACAGCACATGTGGTTTCTTCTTAATACATATTTCAGATACCTCTATCTTCTTTTCTGAACAACTGGAGGTAAGAGTGTCGAACACCGCTGTAAGCTTCAGCATTTGTTATAAATTGGTTCCATTTGAAATATAGTCCTTCCCACTGGATTTTATTCTGGGAAACATTGAGACATCTATGTGTAAGACCAAACTACAAATCTTGAATCTTACTGGGAACGAGCACTACAAAAGTTTTATGTAACGCTTGTCCTTCTCCCCTTACTTTCTTGTGTTTTGCTACTCAGAGTTCTTCCATTATTTTTCTCACAAAGCTTTTCTTGCATACAGAGTGCTGAAAAGCATAAAAATAGGGGTTTTTATTCTGTTCTGTCTTCATATGACGCTTGAAACAAACAACAGATATAAAAAATGGGAATAAGTAGATTGTTGGATTAGTGAAATTAACTACATTTCTGCACTAATTCTTTCATTGTTAAAGCACATTTACATCTCTAAGTATGTGTGATATACAATATTAATCCTACGTTAACATATTCTCTGTATTACAAACAGAAATTCCAAACAAAGCTAACAAGCAAACCTTGTAATTCATGTTTTATTCATTTACATTGTCAGTACTAAAAATGGCGATGGAGCTCACATAGAAGCTATAAAGCTTGAGACAAAGTAACTAGCCACACCTCATAAGAGGAACAAGACAAGTAAGAAACCTGCAAATGTAAAACCATCTGTGAAAAACAATCTATGGGGGTAAACATCCAAAATGAGGCATGTCTTTACATGTTCCCTAGTATGCGAACATAATGAGAATAAAGCACTAAAAGTGTTCAAAGCAGTGAGCAGGGATTTTGAACTACATCAATCCCTCTACAAGAGTAGTCCCTCTGGCGTCATAAAGAGTACTTACTCGAGTATGGCTCACAAGAATGAGATCAGAACACTAAAACAAGAAAAAAAGGACACAGATATGGTAAAATATTTTGTAAATATAACCTAAATAGCTTTTAAGTTGTGGGTTTTCTGTTGCCTCAAACAGATCTGGGTAGGCACCCAGGAAAACCAATTGGCTTGCATAACAACCAAGTTTATTTTACTTTTTTAGAAGTCATCAGCGTTCCTGAGAGGAGTGCTGTTTTGAATCAGGCATGTTGCAAACAGATGTTACGCAAGCTTCTCCAAACAGTCCTGCCAATGCCCTGCAATCCTGAGTTACGACATTCCCTGTAACTGCTGCAGTCTGGGCCTTTTCTGAGCCACGGATCGATCTGTTGGTTTTCCCAAAATGGGGATGATATTTTTGTGATACATATGAACACTTGAAAAAGGGCAACGTGTTATTTTCTCGCTTTCAGACCAACAGAATTTGGACACTGTGTCTGAGTGACAATGGCCTATGAACAGTACAGGGCAGAAGTGGAAAAATACATTATTATCAGTCATCCTATGATTGTGATAGTAACTGTCAGCAAAGGTGTCTCCTGGTTCATTCCCACCATGTGTTTGGTAAGGGGCAGCCTCTTGCACTTTCCTTCAGTTCCAACTCTTAACAGATAAAAGGAAGTGATTTTCAAATACCATTTTCAAAAACGGGCATGGGTTTAGTCCTTTAGACTACAAGGGGATGAAATGGGTACATCCTTTCATAAACTTTAAACAGATAAATGAAGAAACAAAGGATATGAAACATAACTGGTCTCACAACTATACTTTTGAGAGCCCCTGCAGATTCTTGAAAAGGAGATGAAGTATTGTTGCCAATACTTATTAAAAGATCTAACCAGAGAATGTCAGATGAGAAAAAGACCGTAATTCCTACTCGAAAACACTATGATTTTGGAGTATCTCATAAAAATAGAAATTTGTCACTGCTCGCAGCAAGAAAATGTTCGTTTGGAAATCTAAATAGCCCTTTTTCTTATTATATATCCTGATGTCATTATTATGTATTTTATAAGTACGTGCTTCACCATACTTTTTCAGACTTTAACGTTGAAAGATGTGGTAGTCTGCACAAAAAGCAGAATAACAGTTTTTACAGTTATTGTTGTTTAGTAAAACATTATTGCACTTTCCATCTTTAAACAACAAGAACACTTTGATAAAGCTTGCTTGAGCCTAACAGTCTGAACCATGTAATCAGTAATTTTATAATACTATTCTTTTCAGTTAAAAAAGCAGAAAGCACTTAAGTAACTTGTATAGCAGTGCCAAACAAGCCAGTGTGGAAATTAAAAGGTTGAGGCTTTGTCACTTACAGCTCTATGCTTGTATTACTCGGCTACATTTCTTTTAGAAAGCTTCTGGGGCTTACGTGCAAGTACTGTCATGAAAGGACAACACGTTGCGGTGGGAGAGGAGCGATTCTTAGTGCCCATCAGGGAGAAGGGATTGGATTATCGTTTGTGAGTTGTCTGGAAAGCATTTAAGCATCCAATGTACTGTAACACATACTATCTTCTTCCCTCTAAAACGCGGTTATTGGATCTGCGACAGAGGGAGGCGAGAGAAAAATAAGCTTCCCAACGACCGAGCAAAGACTATCAAGCACAAGTCGAGGCTCCCAGGCAAAATACACTTGTCGGTGACTTGCACGGAGGGCGAGGCAAGGGCGCGTTCCTGTCGGCCTGGCTATCGAGAGCATTTCTTCATAGTGAGAGTCACCAGGCTGTGAAATAGTTTTCCGCGGAAAACAATGGAGATCCTGCCCTTGGGGGATCTGTTCGCCTCAGCTGTCGTGTCCGTGACTGGAAAGAGCCCACCTGACCGAGCAGAGCCCGATCCCCAGCTCCCGGGGCACAGCACCCCGCCGGGC
>NW_009734351.1:0-5145 GCF_000703405.1 Apaloderma vittatum | reverse complement strand
CAAATGCCCTGCTGAAATCCAGATAGACCACTTCCCCTGCATGGGCAGCATCCATCCACCTGGTTATGTCTTCATAAAAGGCTCTCAGGTTCGTCAAGCATGACTTCCCCTTGGCAAAGCCATGCTGACTGCTCATAATAACCTTCTTGTCCTTGATATGCCTAGAGACAATGCCAGGGATAAGTTGTTCCATCATAAGTTCCTTCATAAGTTGTTCCATGGAGAATTTCGTGAAACTTTTATGGCCATAAACTTCAAACGGTTGGAACAAGAATGTTGACAAAATGGTAAAATAAAATAAAATGCTCTAGTTCTGCATTGCTGCCTCATTTCTGGGGGGATGATTAGAGCTTCAGGCCTTGCCCACTGGGAGCATAATGATAGTAGGAAAGGGAGATACTTATGGATATTGTGATGTTACAGATACTGATTCGTTTTGACTTCTGCTAAATATTTATTTATTTTTTTTTTATGATATAGACTTACCTGAAATAGTACAGAGCTGTTCACAGCTGACATCTCCTTTGCTGTAGTGTCAACACACCCAACTCATATTTTGTGGTAGAAATAAATAATTTTCCTGTGCCCAACAATTTAGTCAATGTGAAAATCTCAGTGGAAAGGTTTAGTGTCATTATTGTTGAGTGTGAAAATACCTTTAAGTCTGATACTTGTCTCCTACAGAGTCTTATAAGCTACTCAAAACTGATAAAACTAAAATGACTTAAGAAACTGGCAGTGTACGACCTCCACAACATGAGGTTCTGTAGAATGTTGTATTTGGAGAGCAGCTGCTGGTAATGGATTTCTTCCCAAAAGAAAATTACCAAAACAGTCCTCAACTTTTATGTTGGTAATTCTGTTCTGCTTTACTGCTTCTAGTGTTGGTAAATGGTTTTTTTGCACACAAACATTTGGACTTCATTAGAAAGCCATTTGCCTGAGCCAAACAAGTAAACACTTGGATTTGATATTTGTTTTGCATGTTAAGATTTTTACTAAGATTTTTTCCTTTGAACTAAAATTAGGAAAAAAATATATTTCTCAGGAAATTAAATTGCTCTTGCAAAGGAGTAATACTTAAGAATGTATATAATTTTTAGATTTAATATGTGCATGTGCTTAGCTGTCTGGAATATTTCATAAAATGATTGCTCTACTTTGTATTTTACCTATAGTTTCACAGTACATTCACTGTTAGATTTTGTTGAATTCATTACCTTCTGAATGACTGCTGTTTTATTTATTTAAGGGCTACATGGTAAAAGAAAACAATAAATGATTCACTTATACATTTCTCACTGATTATTGACACTCATTTTCTGGCATATTTTCTGGCTTGGCAAAAATATATTTTTTTAGGATTCCATTGGCCAGCAAAAAGTAATAACTATAAACAGCCATCTGAGCTACATAGAACAGTGTTCCTATCTTTAATCTGAATATCAAGTAGTAGACCATATTGCAAAATGTCATTTTGTAACCACTAAGAGATACTTATCATATTTAGGTGCATTAAAGTGCCCTTACTATTAAGGAAAGTAGGGAAAAGTGCATTGTTTTCATAGTTTAGCCTTACATCGTTCTTGATATTTTGCCCTCATGAAGCATGGAAAGAAAATACATTTACACACATAGGGCATTCACTTAGTGACTAGTATGTGTATGTAACTTTTGTAACTTTTTCCTTTTGTAAGTTGACAGTAGTAATCCTGAAGTAAATTAACATCAGAAAATAGCATTATCTGGGACATAAATGATATTGTGTATTGTAGAGGAAATTTGATAAGTAGCTAGTAATCTGAAAAGATGGGTTTGCTCATTAAATTATTTGCAGTGGTTTTTCAATATGTGAAGCCTCTTCCTGCACTCGTCAAACATGGTTACCGTTCACTCCAGTACATTTTTTATACTTGTGTGACATGGTGGAGACAGCTCAAGTCCTCATTTTTGTTTTAAAGGTTTTGCTTATTTTGACGATTCCTCTGTTAAAGATTCTCAACCGTTCAGTACAACACAGCATGACTCTCCTTTATTGCTTTTAATTTTGACATTTTTAGTTTATTTCCCAGAAATGGTCAGATCAGAGTTGGACCAGGATGGATGATATGTTCAGACGTGAAGAACAGCATGTTCTGGATTTCTGTGTGCATTAAAATAGTGGAGACTTTGCATGAGTTGACAAGCAACTCTTACCTTTTGTAAACTAACCGCTTGCTGCTACCAAATCATGTGTGTTTAAAAGTTTACTGGTATTTTATTTGACTTTGTGAGAGGCTGTGTCCTTGCTTGGCAGTCTGAAGCTTAAGTTAAAACCTGTCACAGTACTAATAGGGAAGGAAACATCAGAGTTTTTTTCCAAGTTCTCATCTGTCTTAAAGCTCCATAATCCTATATAATATTTTTTTCCTTGAAAACACTTTCTTATCCACAGTTGATTGTTTGCACAACAAAGCCCCAAATAGTGCTTCAGGATGTCTTTTAATAGAATTATTTTTTATGGTCGAAGAGACTTAAAAAATATATCCCTTGGAGGTATACTGAGCTTGACTAGATATCTTAACTGGTTTTTTAAAAGAGATGTGACGAAATTACATGTGTAGTTTTTTGCAGATGTTTGTTACATGTTTATTTTATCAGCATAATCTGAGATGGTTAATCAACTGGGCTGTTGGTATTGTTACAAAAACAATCCAAAATTAATTTAACAATATGTTTCTCAGTTTCTGAAAATCTAAGGCTGGCAAACACTTAAAGGAACTGAGGCAGTTTTACGTTAACAGAGCACGATGAACACTGTCAAAAGCTGCGATCATTCATGTTTGAGACTCGAGGCTTAGCGCGGGAGAGCAGCAAGGCTAGGCTGAATGTTACTCGGACGCAGGACAGATTTCATGGCACTAATTTCTTCTTAAAATTTCTTCTGTATACTTATGTGGTAATTTAAGATGTGCAGTTGTATGCTGAAAACCTCTTTGGGACCTTACAGCAGAACGTAAGTTATGGGCGTGAAACACCACGCTCATGTGAGTACTCCTGCTGATATTTTCTTATGCGGATGCACATAGATTTGTCATCTCCCCTCACTACTGCGTATGCCTGCTTGCTTACACAACTTAGCTGACCCTTAAAGGACCTCCCCAAATCTGTCTAGGACTGTAATCGTTTTTTTGGATATATTGCAAAAAGTAGTGGGTGTTTTTATGGTCTGATGTTAACGCTAGCCCGCTTCTATTACAGAAATTCAGAGAAAAATATTATGGAGGAAGCAGGAGCATTTAGTTCGATCTCCGTTTAAATTTGTAGATCAAACATCTTCAGCATGAAGAAAAATTCTGTTTGTTTAAAAATCTCTGAAATATGTTTCAAATTGAGCAAAAGTGCTTTTTCCCTCGGTGGCTCAATACATGATCCGCACAAGTGTTTGCGAAGACAATAATAGGGCAAAGGGAAATGGATGCTAATAAATCAATTGGCACTGTCAGTTCGCTGTTTAACGTTCTCTGGAATACATAAGATTTATCACTGAGGAATTGTAGAGTAATGGTAGTGTATGGAAACAAAGTCCACCAGGGAGATGTACTACATCATTTGGATTTAGCGCTGCCATCTGCTTAATAGCATTGAGATGACTACTGAGGTACTTATGATCAACCATTCATAGCAGTGACAGATGCTGCGGAGAGTTAACATGCCAGAGAACGAGGTTTGTTACTAAAATTCAGATTATGTGACAGGGTTGCTGAGAAAGCGAGCTGAGTTTGTTACCTCTCCAACAACATTAAAGGTTTACTGTGTGCTTTTAAGTCTGCTATCAGGAGAGAATGGCTAACACAGTTACTATAGTACAAAAAAAAAAAAATGTGGAGAATCCCATCTGTCTGCTTCATGGCACTTGGAAGTTTCAAATAACTTCTTTAGGCTTGTCTGCTAACATTTAAAACTGGTTGCTTATTTTCCTAGGGAAAAAAAATGCTTTCTTCTGCCTTCATTAGCTTTTTTTTTTTTTTTTTTTACTTACAATGGAGCTCAGTGGTCTCAACTATAAAAGGAATAGTTTGAACAAGCCTCTGCCTGTGTAGGGGCAAGAATAAGTCATTCATGTAGTAGTTAAACACAAAATGACAACAATATAATCTGTAATTTTAAAGCTGTTTTCAGTCAGCATGATCTCGCCTTCAATCCAATGTAGAATTTATTCTAAGTGCTGATATAAAAGAGGAAAGATTAGGACTTAGGGCAGTTGCTGGCTTTGACTACAGTTTTTTTGCAGTGCTTTCTGATTTTCACACTCAGACGTTAAAGCTCTAGATTTCTGTCAGCAACAACTCTTGTGCCATGGGCTTAAACATAGCATTTCTCAGTTGCTCTTCTTGCATACCTCAATAATTGCTCTGATCCAAATCATACCGGAATATGACACATTCAAATACTTGTAATTTGCCAGTAAACCTCAGAGCCATCCAATCAAGCCAATCGAAATTGAGGGAATTGGCAAATTCTCTGTGGTATATCTGTGTTCGATCAGTGCCTCTAGTTCACTCTATTTATCGATTAATGTGCTGCGAAGCGAGAATCATAGAATCATAGAATGGCCTAGGCTGGGAGGGACCTTAGAGATCACCTAGTCCAACCTCCCTATCATGGGCAGGGACGCCACCTCTCGACTAGACCAGGCAACACATGGGGACCGAGCAGGAAGTACGTGTTGCAACTTTATTTTAAGTTATTTACTTAAAAGCATAAAAAGGTAACTGGCCATGTGGTCATTCCTAAGCATGTTAAAAGCCCAGAGCTACAAATGCCGTGAGCTGGGGTCTTATTCTTTACTGCTCTTTTCAGCAGTGACTGATTCAAGATGTAGAACGGCTTTAAGGTAGAGTAGACCCTCTGGCTTAAAAGGTTTGGGGAAATTTGTATTTCGTAGCTTGTGGTAGTTAGTTAAGTAAAAAATAACTGGATGTCAGGTTAAAAAAAGAGGACTAAGAAAAAAAGACTTCCCTTGAAATTAGGCAATGTCTGTTGTATACATAAATTTACAGTTTTAAAGTATTCAGATGTCTATAAATACCTGCTTTTGTGCCACTCCGGAGGTAGCTTAGTTTACCACTGATATGTTGGAGAGCAGCGTAGGGGAAAGGGACC
>NW_009734350.1:0-10300 GCF_000703405.1 Apaloderma vittatum | reverse complement strand
TTGAACAGCACTGGCCCCAGTAATGACCCCTAAGGGACCCTACTAGACTCTGTCCCATTGACCACAACTCTCTGACTTCTTCCCTTCAGCCAGTTCACAATCCACTTCACTTCCTGATCATTCAGACCACGCTTCCTCAGTTCAGCTATGAAGATGCTGTGGGAGATGGCGTCAAATGCATGAAAATTACAAGGGACTTGTTCAAGGGAAAATTGAGAGCCGTTGGGTATAGAAGCATTAATAGTGAGAACCAATTGCAAAAAATTAGATGTTTGTGAGGAAGCAGATGGATTTCCTAGAGCAACCTACCAGGGGAATGTAGAATTCATTAGTTAGAGGTTGTCACAAAATTCATAGGGTGCCTTAGTAAGTAAACAGAGAAAGCAGATTCATTTTTTGGGAACACTATGTGAATAAGGTTTTCCAATGAGTTAATCTATTTTGCAGTCTCTATGTGCTTATTAATGGAATTTGTGTTTTGGAAGCTAGATTTCTTCTGGATTTTGTGGAGAGAATAAAGCAGTTAGAGGTGGGGAATGGAAAGAGTAAATTATTGGGAAAAATACAGAATGAGTGGAAGTAAGCTCTACAAATGAAAATGTGGTAAGCTTCAAAATTGCTTTATACTGGAGAGTAACTGACATAGGTGCAGTAACAACTAGTTACACACAGTCTTGTATACTTACTGTGTTTTCTGTACTTTATAAAAAAAACTGTAAAGATATGTTTGTTGGTTTTGTTTAGTTTTTGTTTGGTTGGTTGGTTTTTTTTAAATTGCTAAGGCAGCAGAGTTTATTAATAGTGGAAAGTAAATGGTAGACTCTGGATATGTCCAGTAGAGGCTGCTTCTCATCACCTGGCTCGTATTAGCCTCCTTTGCTTTATTTTCCCTCAAGAAAACCTTTACATTTGAGATGCTGATAAAAGCACTGCCATTCAAAGGGGACAGGCACTTACTGGCTTCGTCCTGTTGCGAACATGCATGTCCATGTATATACACACCTATGTATACAAACACACGGCACAAATTGGAAAATTGATATTTTCTCTATCTAAGTTTTGAAGAAATGGTCTTGTGTGTGTGTGCTCTTTTTAATAAGATAAGCAGAAATACTACAGGAAAAGATTACTGAAGACTAAGAGAACAACAGGGAAGTATATTAAAGTGATTAAATACTAAATTTATTATTATTTTTAGGCCCTATGGAAAATCTTGAAATTTTTCTGTGTATGTGTGTGTTAAATACGAATCTAATCTTATTTCCTCTTTAGCAAATGCTGTAGCCTTGAGATAGTTTATAAGAACAGGGTATTCTGCATTTATTTACTAATATTCTGGGTTTTAAAGTGGTTTTGATCACCCGCTTTGTTTATACACTAGAAGTGGGATATGTTCAAATTTTCAACCCATGCAGGAATAAAAGCAGAACTTTTAAGCAATGCTGCTCACTAATTATTTTGATGCCTTGACAGTTTACCAGCCTGTAATTACTGACTTTTCCTATTACTTTGAACTGAAATAGCTGTAGCATGTTCACTATATTTACCAGGGATGAATCACCTGATGCCTGCCATACTTCTACAGCAAAGGAGAAACTTCCACTAAAAATCCTGCAAAATGCAGTAGTAACATCTTGGGGGGTTGTTTTATTGTTTTCAGGGTGCTGGGTGCACTGCACTGGTGGTAGCTGTGGTGGCAAGGAAGTTAGAACTTACCAAAGCTGAAAAACATGTGCATAATTTCATGATGGACACCCAGCTAACTAAAAGAGTAAGTCACACTTTATATTCACAACTGAAAAGGAAATATGTTAATTTATTTCTGCATTTGTTTTAAATAGTCTCCTGTTCCATTCTCCTACTGAACTTTTCCATGGGTGTGATTTTGCAAGAAGGAGGATTCGAATGCCTTGAGCTTTTCTCTGAATTGAAGGCAACTGCAAGTTCTCAGTAGATTTTGAGGATCTGAGTATTCTTCTATAGAGGGTTCTTGCAGCTGGAAGATAATTGTTATAACCAACATTTAAATGCTGTGAAAATAAAGACTATTATATTAAACTAAAAAACTTCCATGCAGCATATGAGAAAAATTTATAAAATTTTTGTAGCTAAAATAGATGAAATGACTGACATATCCAAGAAGTTCAAGCTATGAGGGTTGTTCTTAAGAAAAAGACATATTCATGGTTTGCGAGTGAGACAGTCTTTCCAATTGCTTTGTCTACTCAGTATGGGATTCACTTTGTGGCACACAATACTGACGTGTCCCGAAGGATGTTTGTAGATAATACTATTTTTCTAAGAGACTATTTTTAAAAAAAACTTTAGAAATCATTGGAATTTCTGAAAAATATTTTAAAGTTTTCCTTAGGTAACACAATTTAAAAATTTTCCTTTGCAAGTAATGTAGTCATTTGGTTGTTAATCAATATTCAGCTGAAATTTTTTGACTGTTGTTTTAAAGCATTCTTCAAAATTCTGGAGGGATGAAGAAGGAACTGTAGATACTCTTACCTTGAATATTTTATGGAAAGCCTCATTTGAAAAAAACTCTAAGCACTTGTAAAATAGAATGCTGGCTGCATTAATTGACAAGCTGTATTTTCAACTCTGAAAATGGTAAAAAAGGAACAAGAATAAAAATTCAAACAAAAACTCAGTATATTCAAGCAGCTCTAGACATTTAAAAGACTGCTAAATTGCTAAAATAATTAAGAGATACCAACCACAGAACAAGAAAGAGAGAAATTTTATGATCCTATGAAATACATTTAGCTAATTATCATACAGCTAATTCATTAGTATTTCCTCACTGTAATTTATATTGCCATAGAGACCAAACAGTGCTAACTCTTTAAGGAGAGACAAATTATTCCCCAGAGCTGGTCCTAATGTCAAGTTTATAAGTAAGGTAGGAATTGCTCAGCAGTCCCCTTGGTCCATTTACTGCTTACTGCCCTCAGTGCTGCAGCTTCTTGATGTACCCGCTTCCCACAGTTAGGCAGGGTCTTAACTGCTTTAGAAAGAGTTTATACCAGAAAACAGAAGACATGACCTAATCCTACTTTTGTCAGCCTGTTTTTTTTGTTTTATTAAACAGGTGAAAAATGCAGCGGCCAATGTACTCAGGGAAACATGGTTAATTTATAAAAATACAAAGCTGGTTAAAAAGATAGACCATGCAAAAGTAAGGAAACATCAACGCAAATTCTTGCAAGCTATTCACCAGTAAGTACTATTTTGCTTTAGTTTTCCTCTCCAGGTGTTTTCTTTCTGAGATACCCTCTCTCTCACTATGACTCTTATTCCCCATGTCCTGTCCTGCCTCCTCCCTTCACTCTGCATCTGCTCTCTCTTCCCTTCCTAGAACATTGCTTTTGAGGTTGATTTTTCTCTAAGACAAAGACGAGGTTTCAATGCCTTATCTGTTTACCAAAATAAAATAAAATAATAAATGGCTGTGTAAGTCCAATACGGTGTAAATCAAACTTGTTTATATATTCTTAGAAGTTTTCCATGCTTCTTGAATTATCAAAGATTTTTTTTTTTATCTTTTGCCACTGAGACTATCCTTTGTTGCTACATATTTGCGTACAGGTAGTAAGGTACAAGCTACAATAGATGGAAGAAAATGAAAAAAAAATCATTTGTAGTAGATATTTTAATAATTTAAAATCAGAATGATGTGATAGGAGAGAGCCTGTGCATATGTATGTTGTGTTTAATGACTATGCATCAGGAGTCACTGTACCGCTCAGTAGCAGTTAGCTGCCTGTCTCCACTATATAGTCTCAGCGCATAAAATCAAACATTGATGTGTCAGCTATGACCCTTGACATTTGTTATGGAAAATTATATGCCAACAGTCTTTTTGTGATCGTTGAGCACCGCTAGCATGATTCAGATGAGTTCGTCCTCTCTACTGAAATCTTAAAAGATTGAAAACAAGCCTAAGAACTGTTACTAGTGGTAGGTTTAAGCGGAATTACAGTATTGCTTAACTATAATGATTTATCTAAAATTCATAGTACATACTTTTCATAAAGCACATCCAAACCCCCAGAATTGCATGATGGTTCAGTTACCCTTTCCTGGACTGCGTGGGAGAAAAAAAGAGACCTTTGTCACCAGGAACCACAGATTCTTCTTGAGGAATGGTCAGGCCCCATGCCATTATTTGTCTGCTCTATTCAATGTCCCCATCTAGCCATTAGTACAATCTATTAAATTAGTTTCCATGAGATACGGGGGAGATGTAGATAAGTTTCATTTCGAGGTGATGTTTTGATAACTTTTGAATTTCAATCTGTGACTGAGCTAGCCTGTGAGGAGATGTGAGGGAGGCATCCCTTATGAAAAAAAATAGCTACATGTTATCTTGCAGGAAAGACAGGAAGGAAGGGCCTGGTTATCGTATTCCCTGTTAGTAAATCTAGGATAAAAGTCGTTATTTCTCTGTTTCGTAACAGTTTCATAGCTAAGTCTAAGGTATGAAGTATTCTATAAACCTTGATTACTATATTAGATGTAGCAAACTTGAAGGGTTAAATGTTAATGTGCTATTGGAGAAATACTTGAAAAAATAAAAGGATGACAAAGGTCAAGGCATTTTTTATGGATCAAAAAAGTATATTTTCCCAGGTCATCCTGCTTCCCTTAAAGGGTTGGGAGGTGTAGAGGGGTGGCCGGGGTTCTGGGATAGAGGGTGGCATGACCTGTACATCCTATGCTGGAAGTGAATCCTTGATTACAAAGCTTATTCCTTAACATTTTAACTTTGCTATTTATTTTGTGTGTCTCTGTGTATGTGTCTGTGTGTGTCTGGTGCACACATGTTGAAAGAAGAATCTTAAAAGCACAGCAGGCTCGATCTGCAGCTTTATGTCATTCAAACCCTAAACAGCTCCACAGGATGTAAAGTGTTGTTCTGCACCTGCCTTAAAAATTCATTAATCAGGTTGGGTGAAGAAGGTGATGGCAGTAATTTTTTCCTAGCTGTGCTGGCTAAACTTTGAACAGCTATGTAAATAATGCACTTCCCTCTGTTGTTTAGTGCTTTGCATACCATTTCCAAAACATTTGTATTTAAGCAAAAAAAAAAAATATTTCTCAATATACTGAAGAATGCACCTTCTTGTGCATCTTTGAACTTTTCTCGAGTGGCTCATAGTAGTACATAGCTCTTTTCCATCCTTCTGGTTTCTTAGGTTTTTACTGGTCTTCCTCCTTCAACTTGCCAGCCATTTCACTGGAGACAGAAATAAAAGGAATGAAGTTTCAGGGCCGATTTCAAACAAGAATCCAGAGCAGACCATGGTGACAATCTCATGGTCGCAGCTCTAAAACTTCCTTCACCCGGTCTGGGTCTTTTTTGCTTGTCATGCACACTAAGTAACGTGAAGGTGAAATCATCACTCTAAACAATACTATTAAAAGTCATTTTATGTATTGTATTAATAAGAAAATCTACAGATGGTAGTTAATGGAAAGGTTTGAAGCTATTGTAGATTCCTTCATCAGAAATTCAAGTGAGTTAGATTCCACCTCAGGTGCTTACTGATTGAAATAAGTAGCAACTCCCTAGGACTTCCCACCTGCTGAATCGAGCCCACTGTGCTCATTTGGTTGTTTTAGTATATTTTACAGTTTGTTTTCTTTTGTTTTGTCTTTTTATTTCAACAAAATGAAAATAGAGCTCGGAAGTAAGTTGTAAAAGCTGTTCCTTTTTAAATTTGCAGAATATACCACTGTCTGCATGCAAAAAATAGAGTCTTTATTTGTGAACTTAAGTGGTCTGATTGCTGCCATGGAAACGCGATCCAGAATCATGATCTTTTGCTGTGATAAGTGAAGTTTATAAAATCAAGACATTTCGTATTTTCTCTAAATGAATTTAGGAGTGAAAGTCTGACCATTTTCTGTAAATCCAGTTGCTGCAGCTAAAGACTTGCCATTACCTAGAGACACATTTTCACTGTCTGTTTTATGTATTGTGTTGGTTACCATGAGGAACTATCATGTTGGTGTCAGCCGGTACTTATATTGCTACAATAGCAATGGACTTCTTATAATTTTAAAATTAAAATACTAACTGACAAACAAATGAGCCAATGAATCATAAGAAAAGCAGAAAACACATGTTCTACGAATTGAGAGATGCTTACCAAAACACTAGGGTTATAATTTTACAGTGAAATCATTACATGCTTATTTTTGAGTAATTATTCTGTTCTGAGACTGTAACAGTATAAGCCTGTACCTTGGAGACTTCCATATTTTTGCTTTAGAATAGCTCCAGCTCATATCCTCTAAAAGCACTATTCCTACAGTCTGCATTTATGTTGTGCTCTGGAGGAAGACTCCAGCGGAAGAAGAGCATACGACATTACAGTAACAAGGTGCTGGAATGTCACTTTTATGTGACCAATTTACTTCTGCCTTAACAGAGTTATTTCTATGTGTTTCAAAATATACTTCACTCTTCACAACTTATTTTCTCATGGCAGTTAGCTTAGATAAGAAAAGAGATACTCAGTAACTAAAGATAGTAGCAGAAACTTCCTGATTTTGGAATATCTCCACGAAGGCTTTCTTTAAACTAGCTTTCAGAGTAACAGTATCACTGAGAAACAGGCAGAGTGTGCATTGGCAACTCACCTGCCACAAAATACTGCTGAACTTTATTTCATTTGACAGCTAACCACGTGGTTATCTTGGTTGGCCCTTGACATATTAGTAGACTGCAAGGTCTCTTATCACTCATTGTTTATAAACTGATATTTTATGTTTTTTAATACTATTTTCTGCTTAGAACAGCAACCAGAACAGTCATTGAAAGTCCAGGTGTTTCTCTGTTGGGAAATGTTGAAAAAATAACTCTTAAGGGAGAAATTGCTTATTTGTGAAAATCGTATCTATAAACGACTTATGTAGTAGTTAATCTGAAATACGCTTTGTTTTGTTGAACACATGAGAAAGGTCATGTATATGTCTTTCAAAAAATCTGCATAACTAGTAATAATGCAGATGGGTAGGCATCAAAGAGAAAAATACCCCTTGCCACTTTTTTCAATGCCGTACTTCAAATAGCACATTGAAAAGAAATGTCTAATTTAAGTTTAAAATGTAATCATGTTTAGATTCACAAATTATGTAAGAAAATCAAATGTATTGGCAAGTATGTTGGTTATTTAGCTGCTGATCAGATGGAAGTTCTGTTTAATGTCATGAGAAACTCACTTATCACTGTATTTCCATCAGGTTCAAACACCTGCTAACCCAATCCATTTCCGACAGAACAGGGCTAATACCTGTATCTAGTCATGTAGACATGGGAAGATTCTTGATTGCGATGACATTAATGACAAAAAAAACTAGTTGTTCTATGTTTCTTCCTATATCTACTTGTCATGATACTGAGGCTTTGAGGAATGTTCTGGCTTTCTTTCATGTAGTCTGGATAAATTGTTATCTCCCTTTCTGAATTCAATTTTGACCATGGCAAATGGTATTCTCAAGGACATCACATTTCCTTGCTCTTTCCTTTTTTGCGGTGTTGAAGAAGCATGCTTCTCATTGTAGCAGGCACATGACTGATTCTGACTTTACACAAAGTAGCCAAGGCATTGTCCATGCAGTTATTTGCTCTTGTAAGTTTTGTGCATGCTTTTTAGAAATGGTAATATGACCACATATGCAAAACAAATCTGACTTAAAATTCCACCTTTTAGATTAAGAAGTGTAAAAATGGAACAAAGGAAACTGAATGATCAAGCCAACACTTTGGTGGACCTGGCAAAGGTTAGTAAGCAATTACTGTTGTTTTAGTATTCATCCTTTCTAAATGAAGAGTTTGTAAGTGAAAATTTTAAGAACTATACATACAGATATTACAAAAAAGTTTGTTATTTGCAGAAAATGGAAATATGTATGTATTTGTTGGTAACACCTACTACATGAAAGATCTTGTTTATGTTTCTGACCAAAATTTGAATGCACTGTGATTTGTTGTTTCTGGTTTTGTTTTGTTTTTTTTGTTACATTGAAAAAGATTTCACAATTGGGAGGCTGATCCTGAGAGCTCCTAAAGTGACTGCAGTGGTCACGGTAAATGCTGAACTGTGAGTGGGCTGTAGTAGTGTAGTGCTGTGTAGTAAAGAGACTTCCCGTCTGGTGATAGTGTCTGTGCTGTGTGAGGGGCTGAAGTACAAAGTCTCTTATGCAGACTGGAATTTTAGGTTCTGGATTTCTATTCCTGTAGTCTTACGCAGCAGTGACTTTGGACAAATAAATTTAGGTCTGCATTTGTTTAAGTCTTTATAATAAATAATAGCCACCTACTTTGCTGATATATCATAAGGCTTTCTAAGTTGTTTTAAAGACATTTAAGATGCATGAAACAGGCTATTTGGATGCAAACTGCTTGTCAGTTGTTGCTGGGATTTTTTATTAATACAAAATAATAACTAGATAGTTAGAGGGTTGAGCTGATAGCATTCCAGGCTTCACATTAGACCTCATCATTTAACAGTTACTTTCATCTTAATTTGAGGCTACCTTAGAGACATTAATGGTCTTTTCCTAAGGGTTTCGTGTAAAAAACTCAAAAGTCTTCTCAATTTAAAGTGCAGCAGAGAAAAGATTAAACTTTTTGGTGTCCGCTTTTGCTTCAGAGAATGACCACACAGCTTCAGTTCCTGAAAAATACATTTCAGTCTAATGCTTCTGGCAAATGATAAGGATGTTTCAAACGCTATTTAATGTAGACCACTTTGCTTTCAAGGGTTGTGCTAGCATCTTGAAACAAAGGGCAAAGAAATGGGTTATTGACATTCATACTGAAGTGCTTTACACTTCAGGCAGTCAGTCTTTCAATTAATTTTCATTCCCTTTGGATGATTTATAAGCTCCAACCAATTTGTCTACTGAATTACATCCACTTTTGGCTCGAATTTAAGTCTAATTTGAAGTCCTAGTCCATCAGAGGGAGAAATTCAGTCATTATTTTTAACCAGTTCCAAGTGTCTATGAAATAACACATTTCAGATGGCATATCTACTGACCGCTATGCCATTTTTAAGCACACCCTATACACTTGCTGTAACCAAACACTGTTTTGTAGAGGGCAGTTAGATTGGGGAATGCAGAAGTAGAGAGACATGCGACTGAGTTTTTACTCCTTGCACTACTTTTCAAAACCAATCCATCCAGCTACTCATAATACAGACAGTTTAAGAAAACCTGGCCAGTTTAAGGAGAAAACAGATGAACAATGTTTGAATGAGGGTGTTTAAAAACCAGAGGAAATAACAGATATCTGATGGCTTTGGAGCCTTTGGTCTCCTGGTTGCTCATGGCTTTGGAAGCTGTGGTCTCCTGGTTGCTTACACAACTTGACTGCAAAGCTTAGCATGGTGCATTTCTAAGCACATGAACTTCTCTAAAAGCTGTGGTCTTTTGTCTAATTCATTTAGACCTTGACAACTAAAGTGCCACTCAAACTATATTAAGTTTTTGTTAAACAAATTTAATAGAAAATATATTCCAAATCTACAAAGAGAATAATTTCATAAGACTATATATTGTTATAATATTCATATCCTTTTTTTTTTTTGTGAAGCATTTACAAACCCTTGTAGAGTTGTGCTGCTTGTTACAGTATTTGTAAGGTCTCTAAGCTTTTGTTTACATCCTTCTACTTTCAGACTCAAAACATCATGTATGACATGATTTCTGACTTAAATGAAAGAAGTGAAGATTTTGAGAAGAGAATTGTTACTCTGGAAGCTAAACTGGAAACTTTAATTGGTAGCATTCAAGCTCTTCCTGGACTGATTAGCCAGACAATCAGCCAGCAACAAAGGGATTTCCTCGAGGCTCAGATACAAAATTATGATAAGCATGTTGCCTACAGTGCTGAACGATCACGATCTTTGTCAAGAAGAAGGAGATCATCCTCTACAGCGCCACCAACTTCATCAGAGAGTAGCTAGAAGAGAATAAGTTAACCACAAATAAAAGACTTTTTGCCATCATATGGTCAATATTTTAGCTTTTATTGTAAAGCCCTATGGTTCTAACCAGTGTTATCTGGGTTCTGATGTCAGAATCCTGGAAACCTGAACACGTTTTAGGCCAAAATGAGTGAAAACTCTTCTTTTTTTCCCCCTCCTCCTCTCAGATGCGCAGTGAATGCACCTATTATTGCTCTATTAGATTGTTCCTCCTGTAATTTCACTAACTTTTTTTCATGCACTTCAAACAAACCTTACTACTACAATATAATATAATAAAATATATT
>NW_009734349.1:6645-7002 GCF_000703405.1 Apaloderma vittatum | reverse complement strand
TGGGTGAGCAACAAGGGCGGCATCGTCAGCAGAAAGCAGCTCATGGAGAAGGTGATTTAGGGTCTTAGTGTGGGCCTTCAGTTGCCTTAGGCTGAACAGGTTACCATCGGTACGATAGTGGATGTGAATGCCATTATCTTCATCAAGGTCTGCCGTGGCCCTTTGGGGCATCATGCTGAAGAAGATTGTGAATAGAGTTGGTGCGAGAACGCAACCTTGTTTCACACCATTGGTTATTGAGAAGGGCTCAGAGAGTGCATCGCCATGTCTGACTTGGCCGCGTTGATCCTTGTGTAACAGGATAATCATTTTGAGGAACTTGGGAGGACATCCTAATCGTTCCAAGATCTGCCACAG
>NW_009734349.1:0-6570 GCF_000703405.1 Apaloderma vittatum | reverse complement strand
TGCAGCTGTCTGAGAACAAATCCCATGTCTGTGGTACTCCTGTTGGCTCTGAAACCACATTGGCTTTCAGGCAGAAGTTCTTCTGAGATAGCTGATACTAGTCTGTTCACAAGTATTCTTGCAAGGATTTTACCAGCAATAGAGAGCAAAGTAATACCTCGCTAATTTGAATAGTCTGATTTTTCTTCTGGGTGTCATAGGGCATAGGTAAGTAAAGTTTGCAGAGAGCATTTTGGCACCCAGGTGACATTTCACTTCATGTGTGATTTAGCCCGTCTTCAGCTTTCCAGGCCCACAGTTGCATGCAGAGGCCTGTTCCAGCACTGTTGCAGTTGTATAGTCAAGTGCTGGATGCTACAGCTCAGGGTGAGCTGATGATGCAGAGACTTTCAGGATTTGACTCTAATATACCCTGGTTCCAGGGCAAGTAAAGAACCTCAGCACCTCCACAGGCTTGTCCTGTACATGCTTCTTTGTCTTCAGAGGTCTTTTTCTCCTCAAGCATTTCTGAATGTTTTCTTAGGGTAAAGCAGTGAGTAGATACAAATCATGCTCAGAATTAAGTATTTTTCTCTCAGGGTGCTAGAATGGGAAATGAACATTAGCAAGCAGATGGAGGAGGAGTGCCACAGCATGGTATACAGAGAGAGATGAGGAGCTTGGACTGCAGTATTTAAGATACATTAAAGAGTTTCTGGTTTCTTGTAGTCACTGAACCTTCACGTAGTCTTTTAAGACTGGCAACTAGATGATCTTTCGAGGTCCCTTCCAAACCTAACATTCTGTGATTCTATGTGAGTCTGCGAAGGTTAACTGTAGTTTCCTGGCCAACTTCAAGCTATTCTAGCTATATTTCACTGACCCAAATTCTCCATGCTCTTTCATTTAGATACAGTGTTTTCCAGCTCCTGCCCCAAATTGTTGAACGTTTTCTATTTTCTATTCCAGAAGTGTCTGCATTTCAGGAGCTGGTAAAATGATTAGTACATACGTATACATATATAAGCATATTGAAAAATTCTAAAACATCTTTCCATGAAAAAGCTGGTAAACAAGGTTTTTCAAAAGCAAGTAGAGATGTTGAATACTGAAGTGCAAGTGCCCTAGGACCAACTGATTTTCAAAAAACATTGAGATTGAAAACTGGGCAGTTAAAAGCCATATTGCTCTACTGCTTTTTTAATGTCTTGCATATGCAGCAGGAAGAGGGCTTCTGGAAATTAATTTCTCCCTGTCATTCAAGGTGAAATTAAATGCAGAGCACTGTGTGATTCCATGACTTATTTTTTTTTACTACTTTTTGTCACATTAAGATAATGAAAAGCCCATGAAAGTGATAGAGGATGAAGACCTTGTGGACCAGCAGCTCATCAGTGAATTGAGGAAAGAGTATGGGATGACCTACAATGACTTCTTCATGGTGCTGACAGACACTGACATGAAGGTCAAGGTGAGGGTTTCAACTACGTGAAAGAAGAGGCACAGGAAAAATATGAAAAACTTGAAACTATTTAGGAAGTTACACTACAGGCTTGCATGTGAAGCACATAAGAGACTGGTGCAGGACCTTTGTCATTGCTAGAGGACAAGAAAAGGGACAGTAAGAGAAATTTTCAGGAATTAGGTAGCTACATTGTCTGCAGTTAGGAGATTTCAGGAACTATGGGTTTCTGCTGGGATGATGAGCTGACACTAAAGAAACAGGACTAGTTGAATGGCCTTGCAAAAAAAAAAGAATAGAATGACAATTTGTTGCCTGCAATGGTCTGGCCTTATCATGTTGGGCAAATAGTGAAAATAGAGCACTTCTAAAAAGCAGTCTGCCTGCAAAGCCAGTAATATTTTCCATGGTTTCTAATCTGGTTTAGGCCTTCTTACCTGTGTGTAAATAGGAATACTCGAATCTCTATATATCCTACAGTGCTGTGATACATGCAGAGACTGCTAATATGTGCATTCTTTCATCCATCTGTTCTTTTTTAACAGCAATACTATGAAGTACCTATAGCAATGAAGTCTGTGTTTGATTTGATCGACACTTTCCAGTCACGAATTAAAGACATGGAAAGACAGAAAAAAGAGGGCATTGTCTGCAAAGAAGATAAGAAGCAATCCCTTGAGAGCTTCTTATCCAGGTATTACCTTCTGTCCTTATCTGCTGCTAATTCTAATAATTATTGTCTTATTGAAAAAACATCTATCCAGCTATTTCTGTTATCTTTTTAACAGAGATTTATCAGTATTGGCAGTGATAGGCAAATAGAAAGATGTAGCCAAAGCTGAATGCAGCCTTGCACACAGCACTCTTAAGTCAAGATGTTGTGTTTCCTGACTGACTGCACATTCTTTGGACATGAACTTTCTGTACTACAGTTCCCCCATCATGATATGGAGATAATAAAAATTATTTGCATTAGAAGAGCAGCTAAGGATTATGTCACAGATGTTAGCTCATTGTTTTGAATGTATGAAGCACAGTGTTTTATGTGTTTCAATCATCAACCATCAGTCTCATTAATTCCCTTTTAATCCGTGTCATGTAGCTTGAATCAGTAATTAATTCTCTGTAACTTCCTTCTTACCCTGCTTGAGATAATAGTTGGTCTTAGCCAGTATTAGTCATGCATATTACTAAAGAAAGGTCTTGCAGATGTCTCTTGCAAATAGTTTGAGGCCTTCTGCAGAAAGACAGTTTTGTTTCTGCAATCTATATATGCCGTGTTACTGCTCTGAGACCTGAATTCCAAGCAATAAACATGTCTGAACTGTGGGAACTTATGTCCACAGAAGAGCTGTGCAACTATAGCTCTCTCTGTGACTGGATAAGTTACATGAAATTAGGGCCACCCCATCACGCTAGGCTTTACCTGTTACTACTGCATCCTCCTCACCTGCTATCAAAATCCATGGGAATACACTGCTAACACCAGGTGGCTATAAAAATAACTCAGGAGGCATGATGGATTATGATTAGAGGAGGAAGGGAGCAACAGGTAAATGACTAAGTTGGTTCATAAACATTTTAAATTCAATGGCCACTTCAACAGAAAGAGAACCTTTAACAAGATTCACCCCACCCACTGCACCACCTCCTGTTTAGGTCTCTGATTCATCCTCAGGACCACCAAGAAGAACCACAGTTTGGAAACAGCTGTCCAACACAAGAGCGAGCTTGTATGCAGAAAGTGACTGGCCCCAAATCCTTCTTTGCTTGGAAACAGCCCTAGTAACAAAAACACATTAGAAAAACAGGCAGAAAAAATGCAGAATGTTGCATATGTAAACAGAACGGCTGCTGCACAGAATGCATTTGTTGTCTGTGAAACAAGCATCAGGCTTTAAATGTTGGGTGGACTTCATCAGCCACATTAACTGGTCTGATTCCCAGCAAGATTCCTTCCAGTTTTGTCCAAGATTATCTTCCCAGTTGGACAAGAGTCCTGGCATCATCTCCCTGGTGCTGGTCATTGGGGAGGTCAGTTATAATAATGCAAATACTGTTCTTAACAAGCCTGGCCAGCATGAAAGGAGACCATGGGAGCCAGAGCTGGCTTGAGTAATGCTTAAAAGCCACATGTATTAGGAGATCCTTGAGTTTGTGGGGGGAAGTCCCCCTATAATACCAAGACACTGTCTGTGCTGCTCTCTGGGCTCATGAACAAGAATGGGATGAGAAATAGGTAGAAAAGGAAGAAAGGATGCACACAGGAAAGGGTCTGGCAGATCTGTCTACACAGGCGCATTGGCCTGTGGCTTCTGATGTCAGAAATAAAGCATAAATCTGTACAATAATGTTGGTGAACTAACAGCTGTGAAGGACCAACTGAATTAATTTCTCAGTAAAACGTAGGCCCTGACAAGCACACCAAGCATAGGGATTGCCTGGGACAGGAGGATGAACAACTTGAGTGGCTTTCAACCCTTTTCAGCTCTGTGCACCTCCAGAGGAGATGCTCAAAAAAGTGGAAAGGAATTAAGAGTATTCACAGATAAGATTCAATCCTGGTTTATGCCTTGGACAAAATATGATCCAACGTTTACATTCTCAGTCACTGTTTACAGGTAGCCAGGAGCTTTTGCTATACAAAGTATCACAAAGATTACTTTTTTTCCTTATTTTCAGAATAACACCATGAAATACCCCCCTTCCCCTCACCTCACATATGTGATTCTTAATGCTTCTCATTCCTATTCGCACAACTGTATACACACGCCCATGTCTCTTTGCTGCTCCTCCTGGGCAAAATTAAAACTGGGGAGATTTGCTTTGCAGGGATTTACTCGTTTAATTATAAAAATTAGATGCAGCATCAGTCAGTCAAAAAGGCAAAGTCGTCAGCATCCTCTGCTCTTTCAGCAACTTCTGTGACTTTGAGCAAATCCCAACACATCTTCTACTTCTCTCAAGTGGAACAGAATTGGCCCATCGCATTAGCCTTTTTTTGAGATCTTCACAGGGTGCTGCAGAAAGGCCGGCTATTATTATACCAGAGTAACATCTGCATCCATTTAAAAGATCATTTCCTGCTACAAAAATATCCCTGCAGCTTTGCAAATTCCTATAAATTTGATTTATTTAGGTTTAGTGAAGAAGTACCTTAATTCAAAAGAGGGATTGTTTGGAGAGTATTAAAAACCCTTACAGTTAGAACTTTTGAAGGTTTCAGGTGTCCTTATGGCATTGCTTTTCCTCAAGAGGGCAACGGAAGGTGCTCCCTGTGCAAAAAGTTTGGTTAGATATGACATCCCTTATTAAAGAAATATCTAAGATTTACCTTATTGCCTCATGCCTTATATATCCACAGACTTGCACAACCACATACTTAAAAACAAGCTCAGATTTAAAGGCATGTCAAAGGTATTTTGAGCAAGTGTGGTATAGAAGAAAAAGAGGTCAGTGAGTATTTACACAAAAGTATGAGTTATGTCTGAAATGAAGATACACCCTAATTCTCAGACAGCCCTTGGACTGCAAAATAACTGTGCAGTTCCAACAGTGGTGAGTGACGTAAAAGCTAAATGTCTAGTAAGGAATTCTACAGGACTCTGTCTTTCTCTTGAATATACACTTCTCAGCATTGTTGTAACTACTGAAGAGGGCTTTGAGTAAAGATCGTAAGCTTTGCAGTGTTTGTTTGGTGAAGCAGCAAAGCTGCAGATGTTTTCTGTAGAATTTTGGAGCTGTAAAATTCAAAACAGGCTTTATCCTCTCCCAGCAATGCAATAGATAGAACTGGGAAGATCTCCCATCCAGCTGTTACTTAGAAGTTGAGAGAGGTCAGACATATCTCAGCCTACAGAGAAGAAAAAAGCTGGAAGGACTGAAGCAACATGCCATGACCATCTCCTGTGGCACGCTCTTCTCTTTCCAGGTTTCGATGGAGAAGGAGGCTGGTGGTGATCTCTGCTCCCAGTGATGAAGACTGGGCTTATTCCCAGCAGCTTGCTGCTCTCAGTGGACAAGCCTGCAATTTTGGTGAGTCAAAAGAAATTAGACTCCCCAAAACCACATCCTTCCTGCTGATGTGATGGATTCTTTGGCTTAAATCTGAACCTAGACAGTCTGAGGAGTCTGACAAGTGAGAAGTTTGCATACCTACACCAAATCCAAATGGAAAACATTGTGCTAAGCAGGTAGTATAGCACACTCTGACAGCTAAACAAAGTGTTCCCTGGAATCATTTGTGTGAGGCAGGTTAGCAATCCAAAGTTTCTTTTCATGCTTGTACTTCAGGGGATCAATAGTATTTTATTCTTCTTACTGCATAAATTAATGACATAAGTACATTGCTTTAGGAAAGGTAGATTTCTTAATACTTAGCTCAGAACTGGGCCAGATGCATGGACATAAGGGCTTTTTCTTTTCTTCCCTGCTTCATTGAGAACACCTGTAAAAATATTAATGGAAGCCCCTTTAATCCAGTAAGGACCTTCCCAGCCCTAACTAGCTACTTATGATCCAGTGGAGAAAGATGGGCTCCTCCAGGAGGCAATTAAGAGCAAGACCTGAAAACACTCTTCTTGTCTTTCTGTTGAGAAGCTCGAGAAACTTACTCAACTTAGGTTGCTAGCAATGCAAATACCATAGAGTGCCTAGACTTGACTCCTACAACAGGATGAAACAGGTCCCATTCAAAAGCCCCTACTTCAGTACATTTCAGTTATGCCCAAAGGGAGAACTGCACAGTATCACTGTTTATTCCCAATCACATGTGTTTTTATTCAAAGCGTCAGTATCATTCCGTAACTACCAAAGTAAACTGTGACATGGGCCACTGTAAAATGCTTACTGAAGAACAGACTGTAAGGAAAAGAGTTCTCCCCACCCTTTCGTAGTGACGATTTAAAGAAGAACCAATGAGTTCCCAAAGCATTTGTCCTCAATGGGTATTTTAACTGCTATGTTTCCAAACATCTTACCTCCAAGTTGTAAAAAGTTACATCAAAGATTTTGTAGATTGTAGACTCAGTTACATGAACAGTTTCTACAGCTCCTAAAGTCTTTCTTCAAAGCAGAGGCAAAAGCCCAAGCCTCTGCCTAGAATCACAGAATGTCAGGGGTTGGGAGGG
>NW_009734348.1:0-491 GCF_000703405.1 Apaloderma vittatum | reverse complement strand
GGACAGTGTGAGACCTGAGCATGAGGCAAACTGCCTGGGCTGAGGTGGGTAGATTGAGCTGATTTTGGCTGTGATGGAGTTAATTTATGTAAAGGCAAATCATTTGGGATGGTGTTCGGGATTGGTGCTGGAAGAGCTGTTGATAACACCCCAGTGCTTTAGTTCTTGCTGAGCAGTACTGGGAGAGCACCCAGCTTTTTCTGTTCCTCACACTGCCCTGCCTGCGAGTAGGTTTCAAGGCTTGTGGCTGGGATGGCCACTAAACACTGGCAGATGCTCTCTAAGCTCTCTCTCTCCCCAAAGGGGAAGGAAAAAGGTAATAAGTCAGAAAGACTTATAGATTGGAGAAGAAAACTAAGAGATAGTTAATAAAAGAATAATACTAAAGATAAAGGAAAAAATAAAAGTAATGAGCTATATACGTATATAAAAAACTGATACTGAATGACACACCCCTTCGCATCCTGACAGGAATCCCACTGATGATGTAA
>NW_009734347.1:0-10327 GCF_000703405.1 Apaloderma vittatum | reverse complement strand
CCTTCCCTTCCCTTCCCTTCCCTTCCCTGTCAGTTGTGCATTAATTCAAATATTTTGATGCCCTGAATTCTTCCAGTGTTTAAAGAAATAATACTCATTTACCAGAGAGAAATTTGTAAGTTATGAGCATGTGGTGCATTGTTCAGAAAGAACATTCATTTCCTTTTCATTTGCTCTCAGCTGCTGGTGGTGTTCAGAAGGTTTTATATCCAGGTAATGTTTGCTTTCATATACACAGAGTACTGCTTTAATTCGTGGAAATGCCTCATGTTATAAAAAAAGCTAGTTGCATACACTGGCCTATAGTGAGCCATCTGACAATTAAGTGAAAAGTGTGTAAGCTTAAAAGTAAAATTGTCTTTACAGAACCCTTTATTTTCACAGATGGGTAGGCACAGGGAAAACCAATTTCTGTGCAACTACTGTGGGCTAATAACTTCATAGTATGATTGAATGAAGTTGAAGTATAGGTGTATAAATATTTTGACTTTTCATTAAAGCACACAAAACTTTATTTTATTGCTGAAAACAAAATATATTTTATTTTTATTAAGGATTCATGACAAAATAATGCTATATTCACATTGTGCAGGATCTTTACTGTTTGTTTATGAAGAATAAGTTCTTATCCTGAAGCACTAGTATTGTTTTAGCAACAAATTATTTTTTATAAATAATACTGTCATAGAAAAAGAAGAAGTTATGTAAATTTTGCATAGAGCTTCACGCATGCTTACATTATGGATGTTACAAGTGCTACCTGTCTTTTAACATATGAACAAAGAAGACTTAAAGTAGGAGTCCTGCAACCGAAAAATGGAAAAAGAGGTTCTTTCCAATCAGTTGAGTATTGTGATAAGTGCTGAAACTGTTCAACAGGATGTAAAACTTTTTTGGTTTTTTGGAAGCTCTTAAATTTGGGAACTCTCACTCAAAAGAGAGTGTTTTAGTCTTCAATATTTGGAGACTTTTTCCTTCACTGGTTGTATTTTTCTACTGTAATTTTATGTTTAAGGGCCAGTTGTCCTCTGCTGCAAAAAGTATATTTGCAACAACCAATCTGCTACTCACAAAAGATACTACATCACTTCACAATCACATTATTGTAATTATCACTAGTGTGGTTCACTTCTTACAACACTGCAAGCACTTTTTAAACCCACTGGTTGAGATCATATGTTGTCATTCACTTTCTAGATGCAGTGGAAGGAGTTTTTGTAGCATACCTCACAATAAGCTCCACATAGAAGCCCACTTGTCTTTTTTTTTCCTCTGTGGCCATTTAACCATTTCAAAGTTGATATTAAAATTTATTGCAGAGGTCTTTCTTTTCCTTTTCAATTCAATTTTTATTCAATATTTACAAAATAGCTTTGCATAAGCAAAAATTCGAATCTATCCAGACTGGATGATGATTAGTTCTTTAGTAACAATCCAGATGAGTTTTAAGTCACAATTTTGTTTTTTATTCTAAGTTAATGATTTTGATAAAGTAACTTCTGTTTAAAGAGAAGCATATCTACAAAAGATAAATTTGGAAGTTAAAACAGGTGATAACTTTTTGACACTTAAAAGTCATCTATGACTTCTAAAATGCTTTTATTCTATGTGCCAGGGAAGAGAAGTCCAGTAGGAAGATTGGCTCATTAAGATCTCAATGCATCTTTCATCAGAAACAACAACTAAAGCTGTGATAAAGCTAAAGAAAGGAATGTATCTGTTTAGACTGTCTTCACTAGTTGAAAAAAGGTGTATTCAGTCTGACATAAATCACATGAAGAAGAAAGGTAGAGAGCATTTTAGATGGTTCAATACATATGAACCTGTATCAATACTTCTAAGTCATTGCAACGTTGTGGTTTTGGATTGCACAGTTCTACTTTGAATGCAAACCTGAGTGTTTTTTCTTTCAGTTATTTTCCAGTGTAAAAGGCAAATTTAAAGATAGGAAAGCGAAGTATATGGATAGTGATTAACATCTGCTGTTCATCGAGAGTTTCTGAATACCACAGCTACAGTCACATTTCAGATATGAAAGCCAACAATAAATAACGAACATGCCATTTTTCTATGCCTGATGAATTGATTTTTTTCTCTTACCACAGATGCTATAAAATTTATCATATTGCTGTGGCACTTCAGCTGTAAAGACTGATTGCCCCATATTCCTGAATAATAACCACGCATCCTTAGCATGAAAAGTACAGATTGTTCCAAAACCACAGGTCTCCTCAGTTAGTGTAGAAGGATATAATCTAAGAAATGTTAAAACTAAACTTCCTTTTATCTTTGTGGGCAGGTACAGGTCATAATAATCACAAGCTTTTGTCACATTTAAGCCATCCAGTAGAAGACAGCTGTGCAAACTACATGTAAACACACACAGAAGCCAGCTTTTTAATAGAAGTATTCTGAGGTGAAGCTTACGGTATGCCATATTTTTTTTCTTTTTATAAATCAGTATTTTGATCAAAATTTGAAAGCTCCCTGGAGTAAAAAGCAAAATCTAGTGATAAGAAAAGTGCCTTTTGCATAGCATGAGATGTTGAAAGCTTTTACAGTCAATTACATTGTGCAAGTTTATAAGGAATTGGAGCTTGCTTCTGAAGTGTGTTGCAGAGTTTCTTCTATTGAATATTATGAGTAAGTTCAGTTAAGGTGAAAAGCTAGCAATAGGCAAACAAATTTTCTAGGAGAGCGTACAAAAATATAGAGAAACGAAGTCTATGTTGTTGTACAGTGTGTATTGCCTTTTCTCTCCTTGCTTAAGATCCTTTTGGCCCCAACAGCCACCTTCAAATAAGTTTGACTCTGTGTGTCTGACAGAGTTCCTACACATTTTGTGAAAGTAGACAGCTGGTGAGAAGGGAGATTTTATTGTTGCCATTTTAAAAGAAAACATGCAGTACACTGATATTTTTATTAAATCCACACAAGAGAGAGAGAACCATTGTAAATGTGCAAAGCATAAGATACAAGCTCAGTACAGAACATGTACTGTTTACAGTTACAAATGCTAACAAATCATCTAACTTAATGTATAGGCCTGATTCCTCTCTCAGTTTTATTATTTTTACATCCAAGTAACACCTTTGACCCTAGGTTATTAACGACATCACTAAGAGGGGAGTCTAACATCATTACTTTAATTTGAACACTTTACAGTCAAAGAAGAATACATTAATTTTTATTTCATTACAACTTGTAGTAACTGTCAGACTCTAGAAACAGTGACTGACTTTTAAAAAATCTGATAATGAGAAAAGCCTTACTCCAGAGTTGGCCTCATTTTCTCAATCACACTGAAACTTCTCTGGTTTCTTTCTCAGGTTGAGAAATCTGCTTTTGATGTGCTGATTGTAAAGCACATTAAATATGCTTTTGAGATCATGCAGGTGAAATTCCCCTCATGCCCAACCATTTCATCCCTTCTTACCACATGGTCCAAGTCTCCTCTTTGTAAAAGTCTATGGAGCTGTGTTTCTTTGACACTCCTTTACCCCTACTTTCTCACTCAGACTGAAGTCACAGCTGTAATGTTTTCTTTCCAAATAAATTTTCTCTGGAGAGTGACATACAGAGTGGAAGAGTGTTTAATAGCCTCTGCAGTCTTATAATTAAAAACCAAAAATATTCCCCTCAGTATCTTCTAATACTTTTTAGAATTTACAAAACTGGTATTCAAAGAAATTATGTGTTTTTACAGGTTCTTTGTGGGCTCATACTTCATTATTTCTTTTTCCAATGAAAAGCCACATGCATATTTTCCTGCCTAGTATCCTTTGGAAAGACTCTGATTTAAGCTAAATGATCCATAAAAGTGCATCTGCTATTTTGTTTTGTTTTATTTTCTTTCATTTTGTTTAAAGAAGAAAGAAAAAAAAAACCCCAGCTATAAAAAAGTGTGCATTTGATTAAGCAGATGGTGCCTGATCTCCCAGTAACCTCCTAGCCTGCTAACTCCCCCCACGCACACAATTTCCCTATCAGTAGAAAAGAATTGTGTAGGAGTAAAAGGGAGTAATTTAGTTTGAAGGAGCCCACTTATTTTGTTTGAGTATCATGAAGTATCCAAGCAGTCATACCAAAAGGGTGGAGTCAGATTTCAGCATCATACAGTTTTCAGTACTTTTCCTTTTCTTTGTATCACGTTTCTATCAACATTTTGAAAGAAAAGCCACCCTTTAAATCACATGCACTGGGAGAGATCTAGCAAGTAGCCAAGATTCTAACAAGAAGATACTTCGGTTAAATATGAATGCTCTAGTTTCTGAACCTTTGTTTCCATGCTGTCCAGGACACTTGTACTTTTATTTCATCCATTTTTTTCATTTTCTAAAATAAAATGGTTGTGAATCAAATTCTTATTTGGGTCTTTAGTATGGAAGAGCTTTTCACCAAATCTAAGGCAGTGGTTTCTGGCTTAAGGAAGATCAAAAATATTGTAAGAATATTTGTTCATTCTCCTATTAAAATTTTCATTGCTATGCCTTTTTATTTTAATGTAGATTAATAAATAGCCATGAGGACTGACAACAAAAATATAGCTTCTTAAAATTATAAGTTTGCAAAAATTCTCTTCTGAGAAATTAAGCCTATGCTGTTGTACAGCATGTACTCCCTTTTCTGTCACTGCTTAAGATCCTTCTGACCCTAGCAGCCAGCTTCAACCTAGCTTTCCAGCGCCCTTCTTGTCAATGTCTTCCTCTTTTCTCCAGAAACTAGAAATATTTTCTAATTTGCCTTTGTATAATTTCTGACATCAGAATAATATATTTGAAAATTGGTTTTGAAAACTAATATCTTGTTTATTCTCTTATTCCTGAGCTTTCCCTTCCCTATAAGGTCACCTTAAAAAATCAAAATCATACATATATGTATTTTGAGATACATAGATCTCTGATATGTTTAAGTTGAAAAAGTTATAATGATACCAAATCCTAGCTAGGTTAAATATACATTATCTGAGTAAGCTAGAAAACAGGCTGCCTTTACTCATATCTTAATGGAAATAGTGTTTTAGAATTACAGTAAGGATAAACATCCAAGAGCTCACATTCTTATGAAGTATTAGTGAGATCCTCATTGAAAAGTCAGCAAAAATCATCATCAGACAGGCTTTTTTTTCATATTTAAGGAATCTGCTGCAAATAGTATTAACCACATTTTTCTCAGTAGTGGAAAAATATCTGATTTAGACCTCTATATTCCGGTTTATCTTAAGCTACATTTGTGATCAATAATCTCAATGGTGTTTCTATTTTAGTTGTGCGGTTATTTTTTTTTAAGTTATTATTCTGTCCTTATTACCAAATATTCATACTAATACGTGATTATTTACTGTCAAAGCCATATTTGAATCTTCTTATGTTCTTTCCCAGACCATGGAGGCTATGATTACTGGGTCCAAAATCTGGTTCCAACATCAGATTTTGAATAAGCTTTTCACAGCTTTAGTTTCATTAAAAAAAACTAACTTATTTTTCAAAGCACAGAATCACATAGTTTAGTTGATTTAGCAGATTGCTAATTGACTTATAAATAAACAACCAAAAAAGGACGAAGTAAAAAGGATGTCAGCAATCTTAATTTTGTTCCTAACAAATATTGCACTATGATTATTATTTTAGGCTGCATGAGTTGAATTGTCTTCAGAGAAAAAAAAATCCCACAAGAGTAATAGAATACTTAATATACATAGAAATCTGAACGAAAATGAAAATACTTTACATTCTTCAAGTAGCTTAATTCTGTATTATCAAAAGGACCATGGTGCTTAGAACAGCAGTAACTGCAATAAAACATCACTTAGGTACACTACTGCAGTGAAATGACACAGGGTGAGAATTTGGAAAGTTAACAAATTCTGTTTATAGTATTCTGCAGGAAAATTGCAAAGACTGGAAGTCGGCCAGGAAATGTCAGTGCAGGATAATTGCTTACGTTCTGAAGAGGTTTAGGAGGGATCAAATTAAAAATCATGGATCAACATACACAAAGAGGTTCATAAAAACGTGAGATTAATTTGCCTATTCCCTTATTTAGTATTTTAGTTGCTCATATATGCTTTAAACTGCTTGTTAAAAAACAAATCAAGCTTGTTCGGATGCCATTGATGTTTGTGCTCAGACAGGGTGAGGCACAGCTGTCCTACAGGTATCTGGAAGTGATCTAGAGTAGTCTAAGAAAAAATATTTCCCTAAGGAATGGATGGTGATGGTAACACTTAGTCACATGAGCACAGAAGAAGATACATTATCCAAAAATACAGGACCAGAAATCAGAATCTGTTCCACCCTCTATGAAGTGTAGTCAAAATTTGTAGTCAAAATTTTTGATCCTCCTACTTCTGTCTGCCTGAGAGTCTGACTGTGGAAGGGAATATAGTTCTTCGAGTTATTTCAAGGAGCAAGACTTTTGGGTCATGGACTTCAATTTGTGCAGGGTGAGCAGGACATCTGTCTCATAGCCTTGCACTGCATGGGTACTGTGACTACTAGGTATGGTGCAGCACACACAGCTGAAGAAACCTCAGTTCTGCAAACAATGGAAGCTGTGAAGACTGTGGAGTTAATCTGCCCCATGAGAAATAGTTGCGAAGTTATTGAGCAAATGAACATTTTGACACTTGATAATATTAGCTTATATATCAGGAACCTTTCTTGACTTTGATGAGATAAATAATCTAGGGACACGAGGTAAATAATCTAAGTAAATTATCTAGACTCTAGGGGGTGTAATCTATGAAGTCCATATCTTGCAGTTGTTTGCCACTTGTGAATGATAACCAGCCTTGCCTCAAGAAAGAGACAGGCACTCCAGCAATGTGTAAGGATAGCATAGCATGTTTTTAATCATGTATTTACTAAATTTATGCTTTTTTCTGTTTATGAATTGGTTATCACATGGTTGTTGTTTTGTGTTGCTTACTAATTCTGTTTAATGGCTTATAGATGCTACAGAGACAAATGCAAGGATCCTTGTTATGACACCTTGACCAGACATTTTCTCCAAGAATCTTGCTCTGTAGAGTTTTTAGTAAGTAATTCAACAAGCATCTCATTCTGAAATGAAGATTTTGAAATTTCATTCTGAAATTATGTTTTCTGTTATATTTGATCAGGATATTTGTGCATTAGTATTTTCTGTTTATAAGAAGGTGTCTGTAAAATTTTGAAGAGGAATATCAGGATGACTGAATTTAAATGTAAATTTAAATTACATAATTCTCTAATATTGCATATAATAAACAATTTCTGTGAGTCCTCGCTGCCTATAAATTCTTCATCTTCATAGAAAATTGACATGCATTGCACATTTTTATTTAGATGCTGAATGACCAAGTGTGCAGGAATTGTGGAGTAATTGGGAGTTTTATGAAGAAGTGTTGGGCGTTTCACATAGTTATAATCAGATATAGTTCCCCAAGACACAAGTTCCTGAGACAGTTGCCAGGAGCTGAAATAAGTGGAAAAAAATTTCAGTGAGACGGATAAATTCCTGAGAATTGCCCTTGCTGTTTATATATAACTTCCATGTCTTACTCTTTGGTGTTTTGTGTCTGGGGTACTTTCCTGTGAAACAATTAACGGGTTCAAAGTGAAGATACAGGCAATGAATCCAGGCAAGACCAATAATTTCAGTGAAAGTTTCCTTCTGAACAAACCTCCTGTATGTAGATAGCAAGAGCTTTTCTGTTTCCTTTGTTGTGCTAAGAAAAAACATTACTTATAAATATTACCTAAATATTGTCTAATTGGTGTTTGGCTATGGTCAGAAGATGTATGTCTGGTTGCACAATTTTGAAAAGCATCCTCCGAGGTTATGTAGGCTGAACAGGTTTTTGGAATACAGAGATGACATAAACTTTAGTGCAAGTTTTATTATCCGAATCTTCAGGTTCTTTATTGAAAAAGGCCTTCTGTAGAAAATTATTTGTTCAATCCTATATGTCATTTCGTTTCACTGAGCACTGTCTTCTCTCTTGCATTCTTGAGCAACCATTTATTTAATAAGAGGACAGAAGTCCTAGACTGTTTTATAAAATTTGAGAAGTATGCTGCTAACATGCGAAGCATAGCTTCTGTTTTTCAAGCACTGGAGCTAATTAAAGGTGCAAAGCTAACGACATGACAGATGTTCAGCTGTTTAGCGTCCATGAACTTTGGTATCAGGTTAGTATTTGTTTGGAGAAAAACACTAAAATATGACAGATTTAAAACATTTTAAAACATTTTTATCTCTCTTCCAAACAAGTCAGGCAGATGAAAATGGAGACCAACTGGAGGGTTATATCACTATAGAAAGCTTTCTTTGTGAGCTGATATTTTCCCTGTTGAATCTAGTTTGCCTATTAAGAGTTCAGACAATTACACATTTACATCTGTCAATGTGCTCTCATTTTTCATTTGAGAGAGGGCTTGGTTTTCTGTGAATGTTGCAGAAAAAGCAGTAAACTGAAAAGACACTACAGATTGTGTGATCTGTCAGATGATAGCTTGCTTCCCAAGATAACGTAGACCCTCATTAAAATGTATAAAACTGTGCTCTCTCCCAGTTTAGGTGACACAGCGCCATGTGTTTTATCTCCTCTGTATGGACTTAGGTACTGCATGCATGGAAGATAGAATGGACCACCCTTGCCCTCCCTAACAAAAAGTGTGCTTCCCACTTTAATTTTAGGATGAAGTAGCTTTTTCCCCTCATATTGCAGAGTGTAATATAGAATCATAGAATTGCTTAGGCTGGAAGGGACCTTAAAGATCATCTAATCCAACCTCCCTGCCAGGGGCAGGGACGCCTCTCAACTAGACCAGGTTGCTCAAGACCTCATCCAACCTGGCCTTGTACACCTTCAGGGGAGGACATCCACAACCTCTCTCGACAATTTATTCCAGAGTCTTGCCACCCTTGCACTGAAGAACTTCTTAAGATATTGCTACATACAGGTTAACAATTTTAAAAATTCCTGTGTTTTTTATTTTTTTTTTAATAAATGTTTTAACTTCTACTTAAATGTAGAAGAACAGTTTTCTTTAACACAGTCACTCTTGGCCAGCTCTGTTTATCAATAGAGTATCCCATTTTTATCCTCCTATGCCAGCTGCCAGCTTCATTTCTGCCTTGTTTCTAGTGTGACATGATCCAGGCAACTGTCTCGTCATACGGCACATGGAGGTCAAGCACCACTCATTCTGTTTTCATAGAAAGATCACAGGCTTCATTAGGAAATTCCACCAAGCTTAGCATAGATTGACACCAAAGTAATCTGGTCAGATGGCAAACCTTCCTGCAGACAGAGTCTGCAAGCAAGAAGGCAGCAGGAAAAAAGGTAGTAACTAACACCTTTCTTTAGAGGGAGAGGGGAATTTATATGTGTAAAACAATGGGAGAGAAAGTGACAAGTTATTCTAAGTTTAGACTCAAGCTGGCTTTGTGGATCAGAATCCTAGAGAGATGTTGAAAATACTAAAGTAATTGTTTTGATGCTGATTGCTGCAGAAATAGCATTTTTTCCCTCTATAAATATTTGTATAAACATCTTCATGTCTTTCAGTGATTTTAAAGAAACATTCACTATACACATACAATTTGTCCTCCTCCATTTGTGGTCTTTCTGATGTAAAGAAATTGAACCAAACAGAATAGAATATTATCTGATTTGGTGTAGTAATATTGGTCTAAATGAAAGGCCATTTAATTAAAAGTACCATGCTGTTTAGTTCTGTAGTTTTGAGATGCAATTTATAGACTCAGATTCTAGCTAGATGCCAAACACATTTTAAAAGAATTTGCTGATTTTTTTTAGATTTAAGTATAACAGCTGATAGTACAGTTTTGACTCAGGAAAGCATTTCTGCTATGAAGAGTAACTGGAGTTTTAAGTATGAAGTCAAAATTATGTTCTTGACTTTCTGCAAGGACGTGCAATGTGCCTTTAAGATAAAAATGAAAAAAACATTCTGTTTTGTGATATGGAAGGTAAGATCTCTGATCTTAAGGAATTTTGAATTATTTAAATTTGTATTCTTTCTACCAAGTTAGTGTTCTGTTTTCTCTAATTTTAGAGCAAAGTTGTAATTAGGGAAAAGTATATTATAGTAAACAGAGAAATAGGAATAATAACATTTTTCCATTAGTTTCTCTAGTTATACTTACCTATGCTGAAGCCATAAAACAAGTTTGAGGGAAAGAACTTCAAGGAATAGTTTTATTTTGAGTTAGGTATTTAGTTCAAAAGTGGATACAGAATTTTCACTGAGTTTCAAATTACAGAATCACAGAATCACAAAATTTTTGGGTCTGGAAAAGACCTCTGAGATCATCA
>NW_009734346.1:0-11065 GCF_000703405.1 Apaloderma vittatum | reverse complement strand
TTTTAGCCATCAGCACGCTTGTAGCAAGTGTAGGTAGAGTTCTTCCCATATCTTCGTTCGCGAAGCCTAGCCATGATGATACTTGAGTTAGTTGTCAAAATTAGTATATTAGTGAATAGAGGGAAAGGGGTACTTTTTACGGTATGTTTTACCTCTTCTCATTGTGGACATCTACCATAGACCAGATAAATTTCTTCTCAAAGTATATTTTTTCTGTACAATACAGTGTGAGGTGATGGATTCAGGTGCTGAAATTAGGCAGGATGAATCCTACCCTCTATAGAAAACAGACCAATCTAGTATTTTGATATCTGGACATTGAATGAGTTCACATAGCACTGCTTAGAAAACTATGCCTGTATATAAAGTGTATATTCCCATCTACATAATATTGCATTTCTCTATAGACTTCATGGTAATTATGGTGCAGAATAAGGGACAATGCTGGAGAGAGAGACTTTATTTCCATAATATTTATTACCATGGGATATCACTGAGGCCAAAACCACAGAAGGATCAAAAGGAAAAAAAACCAAACCCCAAAAAACAAAACACAACAAAACAGGATAAGTAACTATATGGATAACAAGAACATCTGCAATTATATTAGATTAAACAAAAATTCATAAGGGATATAAGCCTTCATGCTTCAGAGCATAAGCTAATCACTAACTGATGGGAATTAAGAAACTTCTGTTATGGAGAGGTTAATCCCTAATTGCTCACTACAATATTTCTTGCAACATCATCTGAAGCAAATAGCACTGGCACTGGGTACTAGACAAAACAGACAATTAGTCTGATGTTATATTATAATGTCTATCTTACTGTCTTGTGACTGTAATGTACGAAATGCAAATCCATGTTTAGCTTGAATTCCTAAAGAAATGAACTTACACAACCATTCTATCTGCTCTCTCCTATCCCCACCTACGAACTTATGAATTCATTAGCCACTTTTAGTATTTGTCACAGGAGCTGAGCCCTGGAGGATAATAAAATTCCTACACATTCAGCAAAAACAGTAGGTTGGCCAAGGAGAAAGGCTCACTGCCAGGGAATCTTCAGGAAGAACTCAGCATCAGTTGGATTGTTCTGTTGTTGGCCAACTATCCTGTTAATCCTGGCTGCACACAACCCAGAGGCTTGTTCATGCCATCTCCTTTGCTGCCGGGAGTTAGAGGAAACAGAAGCAATAGGACAGTGTAGATGGAAAAGGCAGAAGTTAGAGAGGCAGATTTGTGCAGAAGGAAGGTCTGAAGGGTTAATAGGTGTTTGGGCAATAGAGGCAAAGTAATAAAACTATGATGAACAGATGAGTGGATATAGGACAACAATGCATGAAAGAATTGAGTTTGTTCATTTTTTTTGTTCATAGAAAAATTCATTGCAATGTTTGAGAAAAATATGTCAGAATTATAAAGGTTACATAAGGCTGTTCTGAATGAATCGGTACACCCTCAGCCTTCACAGCGTCTTCTCCTCTACTTTGCTCCCTTGATTTCTCCATCAAAAAAGGGAATCCATAGTGCCTCTGATACTTTTATGCATGAACAAATATTCTATCCTGCCTTTTTCTGCTCTACAAAAGATATATGCCATGGATTCATCTTCAATTTCTGCTCAGCACACCACAGGCAAAAAGTTAAATAGAGAAGAGTTTGCTTTGTTTTGCTTCATTCTCAAAAAGTGTATACAATTAAATATGGTGGCACTCCTGTACTCAGAAAGGAATATAGGAAAACTACTAGTAGTATGACCTCATTTAAAATAGCTTGAGGGCTCTTCTAACTTACAACATTTTTATGAGACCAGTGAAAGACTCTCTTTCTGCTCTGTTATTCATCCTGTGTATGTCCATCCCACAGGGTTGACAAGGTATTTGTGGGAATCAGCTGTGCTGACTTTATACAAGTAGAGATTTTTCTTCTGCTGGGAGCACTCTCCACTTGCAGATGAAATGCATTCGCTGTACTGCAGAGCAGTGCAAAATGATTAGAGCTGAACCAAGAGCTTAACTGACACTCATTATTACAGTATGACTCCACTGTAAGAAGATGTGTGATTGCAGCATGTATCAGCATATTCACACTGCCTTTAATTTAATCAGTGAAGATACCATGACATGGAGCTTGAGGCTGAGTTTTACAAGTCTGTTAGAGACAATTCTTATAGACTTCTTACATTATGTGTACATATGTGTGCTTATATGCATGCACGTATGTGTACATACATAAATATATATGTAAACGCATATGTTTGAAAATAGGAAATTAAATCATATCCAGACATAGGCAATGCAGTCGGTTGTTCATTCTGGTTGATTACTGGAAAGGCTCCTGGTACAGTTTTTTTCTGAGTACATTTCCTTAGCTGAGTACAGGAGTTAATGTTGTTCAAGAACTGCAGCTGATTGGCATTTTGTGTGTGTATGTTCCCTTGTATCTCCAGTTTCAGAGGCTGACAGAGTCTGGATATAGTTAGGTCATCGCTTGGCTTAAGGGTAGCAGAACAAGCTTCAATACTGTTTTGTTGACATGGGTGCAATCAACAAGTGGATGGTCATGCTCTGCAAAATGACTAAATAATATCTATCCCCAACACACCCATGTGCTCAGTGATCACTGACCTAATCATTGAGCAAGCAGATCTTGGCTAGATGAGGTATCGGTGAAAATTATACTGTTGTGTTTCCATCCATGTGCATTCAAAGAATTGTCTCATCAGTATTCCCTATTTGCCTTAGATCCTGACTGCTGGATCACAGTTCTCTGATTTTTCTCTGTGAAAAAATGAATTCATGCAATATGACTAAATAACACTTCCAAGAAATAACTCAAAATAGGGGCAGAGAAATTTAAGTGGGTCATCCTTAGATGCAGAAGTGAGCTTGATGATCATTCTTCAGGGTTTTGTGTAATACTTGTCCCTGTAACCAGGCCTTCACAGGGAAGAAGGGTGAAGAGAGGAAGGTTATTGTAAATAGTATATGGATAAACAATGAAAGGATAGCTTTCCAAGTTGATCCTATTCAGTACATGTTACTAAGTGCCTAATGCACAGAGATGACATACCAGGAAGAAATAGGGAAGGAATTAATTAATTTAGGTAAGTAAGACTACATTTCTATATATATCTTAAGTACGTTGTAAAGGGAATTCATCACCATCCCTTCAAGAGCACTGAGAGAGGTCCTTACTCCTCCCTGAGTAGGTAGGTTGGCAGTCTTCAGACAGGAGGAACAACACTCTTGCCAACTGTCAGTAACAAATTAAAAAAATTACAAATTCAGCTTTAATAGAAACACTTGCACTGGGGAGAGCAAATAGCCAAGGAACATATGTACAAATTTTAAAGCATATGGGCTTCTTGCTCTCCTAGCAATTAATATAATACTGTGAGTGCATTTATGTTCTCTATTTTTTCCTCTGTAAACTTTGTGTATAGGAGGCTGTTGGGGACATAATTAACACTTTCTGCTATTACAGATTACAAAGGACACTTGAAAGACATGGATTGGTAGTTGGGTAGATCAAATACCAGAACAACATAATGGAGTGATAGATCTTGAAAACCAGAAATATTAATAAAGAACAGGTCATTCATCTTTCAAAGTATAAACTACCTACCCAAAACTTATAAACAAGAAAACAGAAAATTGTAAGAGACAGACTGATCCAAGCTTTCCCCTGTAAACCATACATCCCATTATTCTCTTTCAGTGATATTTCTGACAGCTATTGAAAGCTGACTACTCTTTTTAGAGAATCCATGGACAACGTGTGGTCTGCAAATGAATCTTATCCATCGTGTGCAAATATTTAACCTAAACTCAGTAAAAGTTAAAAATTTTATTTAACCTAAACTCAGTAAAAGTTAAAAAGTGCCTTGATTCACCTGTGCATTAGATTACTTCATGATGTGAAAAAATTCCAGAGATGATTCTGAGGTGAAAGTTATTAGATGAGAAAAATAGAAAGAAATTTCTATGTAGAGACTGAAGAAATAATTATCCTTTAAAATAAACAGGAGGTGAATTAATAATAAAAAAAAAGTTAAAGCTTTTAGTTATTAAAAAATACTCTTTTAAAGAGAGATTCCAATTAAAAATCATCTGCAAATAGTACTTGCTTTAGGGTTTTTAATAGCCTGACATATGCAATTTTTGAAGAAACAGATTTTTAAGTAATATCAAAATTTTATTTAATTCCCACAATTTTAAAATATTTGTATCATGAAATCTACTTATCCAAAAATTTGGGTTTAATTCTCCTCTATTTCTTACAACACCCCAACCTTGTCCAGTGCAAAACAATGAAGAGAGGACTTGCACTTTCCACACAAAGTGTTCTGTTTTTACTATTTCTTCAATGCAATTTGCAACTCTTTCTTGAGAGTAGTAGAAGAGACTATCAGAAGAGAAAATAAGATTTTATAACTCTGACTTTTAGAACGCTCACCTCTGAGTATTGAAAGCATTTCAGAATATGAGACAACCACTAAATGAAAGAGTTTTGGACTGGCCAAGTTATAACATAATTGTCGGAAAGAGTATTTCTCATTCTCTTTATTTGAAGTGCTCAATATTGGCTTTCTGTCAGAAATACAATATCGAACTACCTGGACAATATTTGTTGTAGTACAGCAATTCCCATGGCCCTGAATCATCCTTCAAAGTTCACAGATTCCAAGCACATGTGCATTTCTTGTAAAAATTTAAAAATAAACTTTTAAATGCCTAGTACTGTTTTCTAATAATAGACCTGAAAGGTGAAAGAACAGTGTTTCTGATCACTCTGTATACTTTTGTGACTTTTCAGGTAGGGAGGGGTGGCTGCATCCTCACAGACAGTGGGATGCAGGGTTTTACTTGCCACAGTTCCTAGATCACATATTACAAACATGAATATTAGATATTTTTTTGATGCAGCAGCATCTGTTTCTGTTGAAAAGTATTCCTTTTGTTTTGTACAACCATGCTACTCCCACTTTTTCAAAGACTGAGGGAAGCAGTTTTTACTCATCCGAAGTGTAGCAGAAATTCTGAAGTTTTGGTGAAAAAAAATATTTGGAAGAGTACTGACACCAAGTTCATGGAAAATATTCAGAACTACAATGCTAATATTTGCATCTCCAAATTGAGTATTTATAGGCTCAGAATATTCTCCAATGTTTGCTTAAAACTGACTATTATCATATGCATTCTGCCATTAAATTCATTTTATAGAATATTCACGAAAAGCAAACATAAAGGAAGTAAAAAAGCTACTGTGGAGAATTCAATTATTTTACTTCAGGGCATAACCACAGAAATATTTTGTAAGTATTCATTCAATATTGGCAACCATTTCTATGTCAGTAAATCAAATCATCTTTAAGCAGTACCATTAAAGCATTGTGATTTTTCTTTAATAATTTATAATTGTAGTTCTCTTCTATAGATTGGGTCAGCGCTCATTTGTAACTCAGGAGCAAACTTGATCCACTATTCCATCATTCTTAAAGAAAAAGCAAAACATTGTGCAAATATTCTCAATACAAGGATCAAAAACCATGGTATGCAAGACAGAGTTGTCCTGCTCTTACCTTGACAGTTAGAATGGAAAATGTTAGTCATGGTTAGGTAGGAGTATAGGTACTTTCTTTTCCTTCTCTGAGAAACAAGTTTTGGCCTTGGCAAGTCTTGAGATTTCCAAGTTAATGAAAGAAAAACTCAGTGACATTGAAAACAGGAAATTAATCTTATTGGGAGAAGAACAGAATTGCCTCTTCTGGAAAGATGTGGCAATTGGAATTGAGATAAATTCAGTTTCAGCATTTACAATGCATAAGGCCAGGGTGTTGAAGTATAAAGAAAAATCTCTGTATGAACTTGTTAAAGTAAGAAATTCTGAAACTAAGTCGCTGCAGAACTATTGCGGGAAATAGTTTTCACTGATAGGTGGAGAGTTAACAGACTAGATGAGCTACTTCTCAGAATATGAAGAGATTCTAGAAACTTTCTGTAGTTTTGATAGATTAACAATTTTATTAGAAATAGATTTTATCTCCAAAATACATGTTCTCTCTCTGAAGATCTCTTTTGCAAATCCACTGTTACTCTAGGAATGAACAATAAAACATCTCTTCTCCCTTCAGCCTGCTACTCTTAGTACTTTTCAATCTAGCCCGTGTGGTGAAAATGGCCTTTTGCCTTCTCTAACTTTTTGCAGTTCATCAACTGACTGTTCCAGCATAATAGGTCCCCCTGCAAAGAAAGGTGCTAGAGAATTTGGAACTATAAAGATGGAACCTCCAGACAGTCATTCAAACAGGCTTACTAAAGACCAAGTCTTTCACGTTACTAGCAAATTACCTGACATCCCAAGGGGCTCAATTTAACAACAGTGATCATCAAGGCAGTTTATTGCTAGCTTCTCTCTGGAAGTTGAAAAAGCTCTTTTCTCTTTTTTCCCTTTTCTTCTGTGAAACTCTTTAGCTTCAGAGTATCTAGTTTAACAAGCTCAGCTCAACATGGAATTAGCTATAGATGTATTACTTTATGCCTCTCCGCCCTGCCTTCTCCCTGACCTTAGCAGGAGGTAAAAACTATCCGGGATTAACCACTGCCTCTAGACAAATAAAAGTTATAGCAGAAAATTGACTTAATAATTATTTTGCAACATGCCAGTTGCCTTATATGTATTTGCTTATCTGCTTCTTTGTGCAGAATTGTGCCTGTGTTTACACAAGAATCTCAGCCTTACGACTGCCAAAGGCTGGACATCGAAAAGCTGTAACAGTTTCACCATAATTAAGAAACTGAAATAAGACTAAACTGGATCTTACTTCACTAAGGACAAAGCAGGTGGCCAGAACAGTAGTGACTTCTATCATGTTCTTGAGAGTATAATAAATCCTCTAGTCTTTTAGACCTATGAGACTGTTCATGTCTATTTCAGTCAAAACAATTTCTCATCTAGTTGCCTTTAATATCGCCAAAGTTTTCTAAATTTTCCTTATATCAAGTATCACCTTGTAGCATTGTCCTCATCCTCTTATTTTTTTTAAACCATGAGGAACCCTAGGGTATATGAAATTCAGTAGAGTATCATGCATACAATATACACCTATGATTGGAGGCAGGAGCTGCCTTATTTCAGTAGCAAAATCAACTCAGCAGCACAAAAGTAGCACACTCCCAGACGTAAGGATAAGAGACCTTCCTCCAGGCTATGGATTATAGCTCATGTATTTGGGTTACATTAGCATTTCACACTATAGAGGCTTGATTCAGCCATAAATTCCACCAGTGTAACAGAGGATGAAGGGACTAAAGCTACAAAAAGTTTACCCAGCATGGCCTGCACTGCCTCCTCACTCTTCTGGCATGGAGGGATGTACGATGACAGCTGCAGAAGCACAAGTCACAGACCGAAGGCTTTACAGCCCACAGATGTTATTTAAGTCTATGCCTTCAGCACGGAGACTACCTCTTTACAAACACTCATATACTCAAAGATTTCCAAACACTTTACCTCAAGGTCAGGAAAAAATATAACTAAATGATTAGGGTTCCATCTGTACCAGACACTGTAGATACACATTTCTTGCTCCTAAATCCTTGAAACAGGGCAAGTATCTTCCTCAAACTACATTTTTCTTTTCCTTTCTCTCTCTGAATTAGCAAACTGTGCATATTTAGATGCACAGCAATGGGTTGCCATCACAGAATCACAGAATGTCAGGGGTTGGAAAGGACTTCAAAAGATCATCTAGTGCAGCCTCGCTGCCAGAGCAGGATCACCTACAGTAGGTCACACATGAACAAGTCCAGGAGGCTTTTGAATGTCCCCAGAGAAGGAGACTCCACAACCTCCCCGGGCAGCCTGTGCCGGTGCTCTGTCACCCAAAGCACTGCCATGTCTCTGTTTTCCTCATGTATCTTTCCATTCCTTTTTCACAATTGAATCAACCTGACCTGGGTGTTAGAAGGGGCAGTGCCCAATGGACAATGAAGTTACACAGCAGTGACTGTGTTCTTCCACCTATACCCTCATGCTTCACTCAATAAGGACTCATGAAGAAAATGAGATTATGTCTTCTCCCCTTCCCCCTCCCAAGCTCCCACTTATAAAATCTGCACCTGGGTTTGCTTTGGCAGCATAACACCATTGTTGTGTTCTATCCCACAGGTACTATGAGATGCTGATTATAACATTTGCAATTGCTTCTTTTCCTTTTCTTCCTGCAGGAGAGGGAAGTCTTATTTGTAAATGAACACAAGAAGTAGTAATTAACTGTTATATAAACCTATTTTCAACACTGGAAAACATAACAACAATCTTTATATCCATTTCCCTGTGATCAAGACTTCAGACTGTCAAGATGCATTTGGAGGGCCTATATATATCAAGGGGTGGCTGGCACAGCCAGTCTGCCCCAGGGCCAAGGATGCTGGAGGCCAAGGAGGCTGTATCTTAGGGGACAGCTGGAGCAGCGGGTCTGTCCTGGTGTTGCTCAAAGTCACGTATCCCTTGCCCTTTAGCAGACAATTTTGGCAAGTGTGCCCTAAAGTCAAAGACCCTGAAAGCCGACACTAGCAGTGAAGTTGACAAGTAACATCAAATTCAATGAGCAGATGCACAGTCTAAAGAACTTTTGCTTCATTCCAAATATGAAAAAAACCTTGGATTTACATACATATTAAGAAAAATAAATACATGAAATGACATATTTTTTGAGATGCAGAAACCTTATTTCTGCCTTTGTGTGCCTGTATCTGCTTAACAGATGTGAATAAAGCTTGCATCTCCTAATTTTCTGCTTTCTGGAATAAACGTTTGTTTTTCTATACTTTCCTGACAATTTATCTTTTTGTGATCTGCTATTATCTTTTTTGACGTCTTTTAGACTCTGCAGAGTTTACCATCTTGCTTGCTAATGAGTAGTGCAAATTCTAGAAACTTGAACTGCATCAAAGACCTTTGTAGTTGAAGTAGAATTAAATAATTACCTAATTGAAATTACTAGACTTTAGAAGGCTTTTGTCTTTCTTATCATATATTTAACCCATATACAGTTTACAGTTATCTACAACTCCCATTTTCTATATTACTCTTGGGGTTTTTTTAAATATTTTCACTTTTCCTTTCTCAGTATACCTCTTTGTAGTTGCATTTCACAATTTCTTCTTGCTGATTTCAGACTACTTAATATATCGTAGTCTCTCTGGGTTACTCTATTTCTGTCCTCTAAGTGATACAACCACTCACAGCCTGAAGTGCTTCGTATTTTTGTAAGTATATTCACTACACTGTTATCCATGTCTTTAGCAAAAATATTAAATAATACATGTTCCAGAACTGCTATATCTGAGGCCAATTTGTAAGAGCCTCCTTGTTTGGCAGAAAACTAGTGATAACTCTGCTCTGAATATTTCATTTTTTTTCCCAACTAGTTCTACATCAATTGCATTTGATCAAGACTACATTTCCCAAAATTATCTGTAAGAATGCCCCATGCATCCCCATCAAAAGGCTTGCATAAGTCAGACTATCAAACTTATCTACAGCATCTTGCATATCCACTTGGCCAGTTACTATATCAAAAAGGAAATTAGACTGGCTTGGTATAGTTTGTCAAATCCTTGCAAATCCATATTGCCCTTTCCTTAGCACCTTGTTATCTACCAGTTGCACAAGAACAGATGATCAATTTTATTTCAATATCTTTTGGGCTATCACAAGGAAGACAAATGTTTATTAAGTCTTTGGAATCTCTTTTCTCTCATTTTAAATACTGGTTTCTTGTTGTTTGCTTTTATTCTCTGAATCATCTCTTCTTCATATGTTTGTGGAAATAATTTTTGGTGCTGTGGCTAACACTTTAAAATACTTGAGGGCATCTTTCACCTATGGAAAGTTAACTTGTACAAGTAACTCTGACTTCCTCTTTCCTTATTTTGGCCTATTTTTCTTTTCTGTTGTTAAATTAGTCATGACAAATTTGTTTTCATAACAACCTTGTTTAAAATAAAGGTCTTTTAAATATGATCTTTTCAATATCATGTACGAGTTTCTGCTTTCTGCACATTTAAAATAAAACTTTCTCCCCAATGCAATCTAAATTTTTTTGGAAAATACATTTGTGCACAGCTAACAAGTCAATGAACTAGACCTAGAATGAGCTCTGGAATTCAATCATCTCTGCTGATGAACTGTTATAACACCCATGCTTTTGGCCAGAGTCAACTAGCCACACAATTTCTGGATCCATTTCAGGAGTTAGCAGAGGTGAGGGACCATTCCCAAATGGCAGTGCAGATCATATCGTGTTGTGCTGGAGGCTAAGGGAGTTTAATAGCACGGATGTGACTAAACTGTGCCAATTGGCCTCAATGTCACAGAATGATCCCTGGCACTGTTCAATTTATTAGTACAGATCTAGCCTTTATCTCCTGATACTTTCCTTATCCGTCAGACATTAAGTTAGTTCAAATTCCTCAGTCCCATCAGACCTTTCATTGAACTGTCAGTGCTATGTGATTAATAGTTCCCCATCAACACATTCTCTAGACTAGGTGCTCTACAGGAGTCATGCATGCCTTTTATCTTAATCTTTGGATATTTAATAGTTCCATATCTCTTTTTCTTCTGTGTTCAGATTTGATATATTTTTTTACTTTATACATAAGACAATACCTTCCCCAATTTTCTTTCCTTTAGACTGAGGGCAAGTAGTTCTCAATCTATCTTCTTTTTACTTAAAGCCAAGGCAGTAAGAATTCAAGTAGTTTTCCCTGATGAGTTGAGGAGGTGGAGACACAAGCTCCAACGAGAGATTCATTGTTAATTTTACTTGGTTTTCCTTCAAATTTCAGTAGAAATGGCTTTCTGAGAAAATTACTCACTTCTTGAATTTGATATTTGATTCTTTCAACTTCCTGCAAAATTTTTACTAATTTTTTAATTATATATAACTTGGGTGTCCCACAAGGAGCAGTACTGGGACTAGTCCTGTTAAATATCTTTGTTGATGACCTGGATGAGGGGACTACCCTTAGCAAGTTTGCAGATGACACCAA
>NW_009734345.1:0-13311 GCF_000703405.1 Apaloderma vittatum | reverse complement strand
AACCTGTGCCAGGGTCTCACCACCCTCATTGCAAAGAACTTCTGCCCTGCTCTAGTTTAAAACCATTGCCCTTGTCCTGTCGCTACACACCCTTGTAAGCAGTCCCTGCCCTGCTGTCCTGTACACACCTTATAGCTATAGCCCTTTCAGTAAATAATTTTTTCCTAATATCCAATTCAAACCTCCCCTGGTGCAACTTGAGCCCATTTCCTCTTGTGCTGTCCCTTGTCAACTGGTTGAACAGACAGATCCCACCTCACTACAACCTCCTGTCAGGGGCTGTAGAAAGCCCTGAGAGCTTCCCTCAGCCTCCTCCAGGCTACTCAGCCCCAAGTACCTCAGCTGCTCCTCATCACACTTGTGCCTCCGACCCTTCCCCAGCTCCACCACCCTCCTCCGGGCACACCTCAGTGCAGCCAGGGGCCCAAAACCGAACAGTGCCTGGGTACGGAGCATTCACCAGTGTGCGGAGCACAAGGGGACAGTCCTTGCCCTGGCACTGCTGGCCACACCAGTGCTGACCCAGGCCAGGACACCGTTAGCCGGACCCCCTGCTGCCCCCTGCCCGGCCGCTGCCGACCAGCACCTCGAGGTCCTTCTCCCCCAGGCAGCTCTCCCCAAGCCGGTAGTGCTGCCGGGGGGTGTTGTGACCAAAGCGCGGGACCTGGCCTTTGGCCTTGTGCAGACTCATAGGGGTGCTCTCAGCCCATGGATCAAGTCTGTCCAGGTCCAGGCTCTGCAGAGCCGGCAGAAGCCCCCAAGGAAGCCCCCTCCACCTCTGTGTCCTGCAGGGCTGCATAGAAGGAGCCCCCCTGTATGTGCACCACTCCCCCGAAAGCAGGCACCCCTGGGAACGACCCAACCCCTCATCCTCCTTGGGAAGGGGCCACATCCTGCACTCGTTGGCCCCCGTTTGCTGTACCCCAATGCCTTGTGCTGCAGAACGTGGTCCTGCACCTGCAGGTCCACCCCTCCCCGCTCCATGGACCCACCACGCAGGGTCAGATCCTGCCCCCAGCACCCCTGGGTGCCCTCCCAGAGCCTGCTCACCCCAGCACCTACAGACACCACCACCCCCAAATAAATGCACAATGAAACCCCGCAAAAACAAGGAATACGCACGTACTGTGGCAGGACCAGCTGTGGGGGCTAATTAGATTAATGACACTAATTAAGGCCAGCAAGGGCAGGACCTGGGAGCTGGCATGCCCTGACCCAAAAGAGCATTTGGGGCAAGAATTAGTTGGGGTTTGGGGTTACAAGCCAGGGACAGGGAGGGAGGTGCAGGTGCAAGGCAGCATGGACATCCCTCTCCTTGTCCCCACTGCTGTCATTGTCCCCATTTCTGTCCCTGCAGCCCAGGGTGGGGTGTGGACTGCTGTCCCCAGCTGAAGGCCATGATCTCCCCCTTGTTAAAGGCTGCAGTTCTCAGCTTCTGGGGGAGGATTGAGTTGAAGGATCTCTCAGGGGTGAGTTGCAGGGAGGTGGGAGGGAAAAATGCCCCAAAATACCCTTTTTGTGTTTTTCTCTTCTGCTGTGTTTGGCTCTGGGGAGGGATGTTTTCTGGTCTCATCTTATTTAATGTGCAGAATAGGGTTTTTTCTGTATGTGTTATTTGATGGTACATAACAGCCTGTAAATGCTCTGGGTGATGTGGGGATGGGGATGCAGGACCTGCTATAGCAAATCCCCGCTCCACTCACCTCTGGCAGGGCTGTCGAGTCAGTGTTGTGTGCAGGCAGCAGCGATGGAGCCGGACCCCCGGGCGCTCACCAGGAGGAAGGCAGCAGCTAGATGCAACTGGCAGAGCCGCTTCCATGCCCGTGGGCAGAAGAAGAAGGTGGCTTATTTCATTTACATCCGTAAGCTCCTAAACCAGGTAGGTCCTGGCTCGACTTGGGGGCAACCACCCGCTCTCTGAGCTCTGTGTACCCAAGCCCAGATGCTCACGCTTTAGCTGAATCGGGAAGTTTTTGACTGAAATTGAAGGTGTGATGGTGGAGAGCCCTGCCTACACGCAGCTTCTCCAGGCACCCCCACCCCATGGCTGCTTGAGCTGATGTTCTTATGGTTGCTCTCCCTGCAGACGTGGTCCACTGGAGCCTCCTGCCTGGCAGCTGCCACCCTTGCCTGGCTGGGCAGCCCCCTGGGGCGCTGGAGGCCACTGGGCTGTCCCGTTGCGGTAGGAGAAGCCACCTGGGCTACCGGGAGGTCCTGCTGGCCATGAAGCTGGTTCTGCTGCGTGAGGTCTCCAAGGCCTCCTCTAGGATCCTCAAGCTCTGAGCCGCTACTGGAGAGACCTGGAAAGATGGAACAATCTTAAGAGTGTTTTAATGTGGCTTTGGTAAATAAAGTCGTTATTAGCATTGCTTAATGGAGCTTCCTACCTGCACCTAGAGTAGAAGGTGGGCTTGGACCACTGTGGGGCTGGTTACCTATGTGCTCTGGGAAGGGGTGCAGAAGGAGGGTGCTGGCACACACCTGCCCTGATAATTATTTATGGAGCAGCCCTTCAAGGGGATGGATGGTCCCTGGAGGTCTAAAAGGCACTGCCCAGCCAGAGAAGCCTCTCTGCTCTGATACCTCAGGCTGCTGGTGGGCAGCTGGAGGCCTCTTGGCACCAGATTTGGCCAGGAAAGAGGAGAGGAGGGAAGGTGGCTGTTATTCCACACCCTGGGGGAATATCAGGCTTGGAGAGCAGCACCATCTCCTGGTGATGCTGCATTAGGTGGAGGGTACCAAGTGACTCGTTCCTGGGTTTTCCACAGAGCCCTGGCATGTGCCACTCCCTGGATGTCTCCAGGTCCTCCTGCCTATGGCTTCACGTCCAGCTGCAGGGATGGTTGAGCTGTGTGGCACTGCCCAGCCACCCACTGCCCCGTGTAGGGGTTCTTTGTGCCAGTTAAATGCCACCACCTCCTGGCAGTACTGGAATGCCCTCCCTGCAGCAGCTTTTCCAGGTGTTGAGCTTCTCCTCCCAGGAACGTGGGCAGGAGGCTGGAAAAGGGACGGATTGTCCCTGAAGGACGTGGCCCTTGTGATGCTGGCATGAGCTGGAGGTTGTGAAACGCCTCTCCAGAGGGTTTGCGGTGGGAGGTGGTAACAGGTCAGGCCACTTCGACTGGTGAGTGACCATCAGTGACTGTGGGGTCTTGCTGGACCGTGTGGTGGCAGACATGGTAGTGGGCATCACTGGCGTGAAGCAGCTCATGGTTGTGTCCCAATAGCTGCTCCTGTTCGCTCTCTCCATTCTCCTGTGTGTATCTAGACCTATGCAGTACGATGGACTATTGCCTGCCCAGGGCCTTGGGCTGTTTCCATATTTAGTATCAGGACAAGAGTTGCCTTCAAGGAGCGAGTCCTGCCTGAGGACTGAGGGTTCAGGAGCCACTGCCCAGGAGAAGGCTGAGCTTTGATGCTCCAGCCACTGTCTCTGCCATATGTGATGGGCTGCATCATCGACAGCCCCGTGCTGAGGCGCTTCAGCTTGCTCCAGCCCTTGTTCTGGCTCTTTTGGTTGAACAGGTTTGGCTCAAATTTGTGGATTTTGGGTCAAGTCCTATAGGGAAAGTCCTTGCTCTTGTAGGTGACCTTGAGAAAACACCCAGAGCTGCTGGCAATGCTGACTTTACAGCATTCCCAGCCAAGGTCTGTTCAACCTGCCCCAAAAGCTCAGTGGAGGAGGAGGAAGAGGAGGATTCCACACCTTTGTGATACCATCTGGTTCAGAGTTTCATCATTCCCTGTCAGGGTGTTTCTTTTGTGTTACAGCAAGGAAAAAACAAGCTGAATATTCGCTCACTGCTGCTTGTCCCTGGACACAGCCCAAATCACTTGCTCTTGGTCTTCTCTTCTGGTCGCTTTATGATCTGGAGCCCTGGCTACTGCTGAAGCGTTCCCGGTGTCTCACAGACCATCCTCATCGTGGTGGTGACACACGGAGCCCCCCTTCTACAGGGGAAGATATGTACCGCTTGGAAACTATTGCAGTACTTCAATTGCCCTTTGAGTGTTATTTAATTTTTCAGATGCATCTCTGGCTGTATAAGGTCAGTGTTCGCCACGGCGGCGCACAAATCCCTGCTCAAATTGCTTTGTCCTTGGAATGAATGTCCTTCCAAACCTCCTCTGAAGCAAAGAGTTTCCCATGTGGAGTTGTGTTCTGGTGCAATCTGGGAGTGGATACAAGAAAAATTACTGGAGGCTTGAGCAGCTCAAGCTAATTATTCATCACCCAAGCCCCTAATTTCTACCACCTTTGCTCTTTAATGCTTGGCTGCCCTGCACATCTCTTTTTTTTTTTTTTTTTTTTTTTTTTTTTTTTTTTTTTTTTTTTTTTTTTTTTTTTTTTTTTTTTTTTTTTTTTTTTTTTTTTTTTTTTTTTTTTTTTTTTTTTTTTTTTTTTGCCTCAGTCTACAGAAATTTCATCATGCTCTACAATTACTTGAAAGGACACTGTATACAGGTTGGTGCTGGTCTCTTCTCACAGGGAATTAGGGACAGAACCAGGGGGAATGGTTGCAAGTTGCAACAGGGCAGGTTTAGGCTGGACGTTAGGAAGATTAGATGGGGTGTTGGGTGATGTGGTTTAGGGGTGACTTGTAGTGTAGGGTCAGTGGTTGGACTCGATGATCCCAAGGGGCTTTTCCAACCTGAACTGTTCTATGATTCTATTTTACTCAGCCTCACCACTGACTTTGTGGACCCTCAGCTCTCTAGGATCTGTGCTTCAGTCTCTTTGTTTTGCCCTTTCTTATCCCTTTATGTTTGTCCTTACAGCCCCCTTGCTTTTGGGACTGAGAGTTCCTGTGTTAGAAAGAGGGATCTGAAGCACAGAGTGAATCAGAGTGACTTCCCAATCCAAGTGTCTTCCCAAAAATCTTCTAGAGAGGCTGGCTTGGGACAAAAGGGAAAACAAGCCCCGCTGACCCCGTGGCAGCAGCAGTTTCTCCTGCCTGGGCAGCCCCTGGCACATGTGGTCCCTCTGTCACAGACCCCAGCAGCTACATCTAAAATATCCCTATTTGTTGTTTCTCCTGCAGTCGCCCTCTCTGTTCTCAATTTCAATCTCCTCCTCCAGCCTATTAAGGGGGAAACACCCGGATGTGAAGCCTCAGTTCAAAAACTGAAAGCAAAGATTTATTCCTAGATGGGGAAAAGTCCCGTTGAGGCTGCACACACCGCATGGATGCCCTTTAAAATCTTCTCTGTCACCCAGAACGCAGCTTTGGTAGAAGCAGGAGGATGAACCCCAAGTCCCTGGGCATGAAAGGGCTTTTTGGGATGTTTTGGGGTTTGGTTTTTTTGATAGTGATTCATTATTATTATTTTTTTAAAACTATGTTGATGGTAGAAGCGTAGACAGACTGAAGAAACGGAAGGGTTAAATATAAAAGAGGTGCTTCTTTTTCAGGCTGCAAGATCCAAAACTAACAAAGACTTGTGTCCTTCAAGAGCTCTGAAGGAGGAGCAGGGTGCTCTTGTCTCACTACTCTCGAGGACAGACTTGTGCCATTTGTGTTGCCTTTGCTCAGGATCACGGTGGCCTTTCCAAAAACAAGATCTGAAACCAGCTCGAGTCTCTGCAAAACACAGCTGTGGGGTTTATGGCTCCAGCTGGAGAATTTTAAGCAGACGAGCCTGCATCAGGCAAGCAAATAGAACACAAGCAGTGGGGCTGCCTCATGCTCCGGCGCAGCACGGCGTGAAAGGAGGGGGAGAAGCCATCAAAAGCTGCTCCCTCACGTCCCACACGTGAGGAGGGATGAGCACAATTCCTCTCGCTGGGGAGCTGCAGGGCGATGAACACGTCCCTGTGCCTGGGCAGGAAAGATACCACGGGGTCTGAGAGTATCTGATTTTTGACTTTTAGGTATTTGATTGCGTTTAAGGGAATCACATCAGCCTTTGAGCCCAGTCAGGTGGATCCAGGTGCATCAAAACCACATCTCTGGAGCACCGGGGAGGGCGGGGCACCTGGCAGAGCGAGGCACCTGGCTTCCCTGCGACGGAAGGGGTGGAATTAAGGACAAAACAGACAATTAGAATACAGAGATGTCTCTGAAGGATGAGCTCCGATGCCTTAACTAACCATCTGCCTGCTCTCTCTTCAAAAGCAGGAGCTTTGCTTTTGATAGGGGATATTGGCGCTTCATTTCTTCTTTCTTAGCTTCCTCTGACATTTCTTCTATTTTATTTGTCAGGTCACCTTCCTCCTTTCCACAATTTCACTGCCGGTAAACGGCTACCGTGGCCCTCCCCGGCATTAACCATTTGTGAGTGGGGAACGTGTGCCCTTCCCTCTTCTCTATTTTTTTTTTTCAAAAAGGGAAGTGGAAAAGAAAATTACACATCACATCAAACTTTCCAGTCTACCACACACAGAGTAATGTTACGGTCTCTGGCCAACGAGAAGGATGTTAAACTGTAAACAAAATGAAATTCTGAGTTCCCAGGCTCTTTGCAATGATATGAAGTGGATGCTGTGTTTTCTTTTATGGAGTTTTCCAGGAAACACTACCAAGAGAGAAAGGAGCCTCTAATGTGCCTGTCACACAAATATGTGGCGATTTATACATTATTAACATCCCCTTTCAGGACAGAGAGAAACAGAGCAGTGGCTGGCCCAGCCCTAACCCGTGACAACATCCCATAAAAGAAAGCAGATAAAGCAGAGTCTGCCAGACCTTTGCCTTTTAAAAAGGGGAAATCCTTCCCCAACCTGTTCTTGAGAATCCTCTTGAGGATGTTTCTCTTTCTGGGAGGAGAAGGTGGAGGAGCCGGAGGCAGCGTTGATGGGTTTCGGGACTGCCTCATCCCTCAGCAACATCCCACATTTTTGTTTTCTCCTTCCTGGAGAGGAAGCAACTTGCCCTATGGCAAGAGCTCTGCTGTGAGCCGTTCCTTACCTACACACATGCCTGTGATTCCCCAAGCTGACGAGAGGTGGGAACCCAGCCAAAGCCACTAGACTTGTCCGAACAGAAGAGAAACATCCTGAGGTGTTCACCAGTCGTGACTGCAGCTGGTTTTGCAGCCGCCTGGATCAAAATGTCATCCCTCCTGGCCTGCAGATGAGCCCAAACCAGCCCCTGCCAGCACAAAAGTGACGGAAACCCAGAGTGAGCATTGAAATCCCAAGCACCTGTGCTCGGACACAGTGTCAGGGGTTGGGGTCAGTTGCCCTGTCAGCCCGTTGTACGTTGTCCAACCGGTTTTCATGAAAACTGCTCCTGGAAAGGAGGATCTGGCTGGAGGCTGACTGTGGTTAAACAATCGCCTGGAGCGAAAACAGGAGAAGCAGAGAAAACAGAGCTAGAGGGGTGCCTTGACAGACTGTCAAATCCCCCGTCCCAACTCAGGGTAAGTGCAACCGCAACCTTCCCTGATGGGTGTTTGTCTCATTTGTGGTTTATTCTTTTTTTTTTCCCCCCTGAAACTTCCACTAATGGAGACGTGACATCAGGCAACCTGCTCTGGCACCCCTCTGTCCCCGAGTGTCTAATCAAAGCAGCTTCCCCCTATAATTTCTCATCCTCTCTGGATAGAAGAATTTATTCCCTTCCTCTTCACAGCAGCCTTTTACTTCTTGGAGGAGGGTTTATGGCAGCAGCGCGGGTGTCCAGATGCCCAAAGAGCGTCTGGAGGTCAGTAGTGCCCAGCTGCCTCGTCTGCCTGCCAGTTCCACTCCTCTGGACCAAAAACCCCAATTCTTTCATTCATCCCTCATGGATTGTATTGTCTAGATTTCTGCTAATCCTTGCTGCTAGCAAAAATAAAAATAAAGTTTTTTTCCAAGACCAGTTGTAGTAAGCAAGGAGTAAGAACCAACTTTCTCCTCCCTACTGATGTGACCTAAAAAATCCTGAACCTGGTTGCCTTCATGAAAACAAGTGATAGATCAGATCGTTGCCCGTCGGCTCTCTCACCTCCTGCACATAAACAGGAAACCAGAGCACCTTCACCTGTTTCCCTGCCCTCCCCTTGGCCAAGGGAGAAGGTGCCCACACCGCACCACAGTTCGCTGATACGATGCTGCTTATCCTGACTGTGAGAAAAAAAAAATACAAAAAAAGAGTAGCTCCTAAGTTACCTACCCAAAAAAATGGCTTTGAAAACTAATTACAGTCTGTCTTTCTGGAAGTCCATTCCATTCCATTCCATTCCACTCCAATTCCTATTTCTCGTCTAAGTTAACCCAGCTGCAATGGGACACAGTTTCCAAGTAGGAATTCTAGTTTAAGGGGCAGGTTTCCAGATATCTAAGCTGCTGCAAAATGCCTGGGAAGATCCCTCATAGCCACCTGGGCTCCCAGTGCCAGGAGAATGTCAAAAATCTGCACAGGTATTTCCCTTTATCTCAAAATCTTTAAAATCCCTGTACCTTAAAAACAACCCGGTACAATGACTTCAGCTGTGTGGTACCAGCATAACTCAATATGTCAGCCCCCGGCTCATCACCAAACATCGAGCTGTTCCAGCCAAAGGACTCTCGAGGGCACGAACTTTCCCAATCAGTCACTAAAAATCTGTTGCAACTGTCAAGGAGCTTCCTCCCAAGTCCCGCAAGTGCGGCAGCCGCCAGCCTGCGGCTCTCCGGGCTGCGGGAGAGGAGGCCCAGCCGCAAGTTCAACGCGGCCGAGCACGGCAGGAGCCGCTTAGCAATGACCTTCAGGTCCTCTGGGCTCCAGTTCCTGGGAAATCGATGGTTATGTGGGAGAACCAAACCCGGACCCCCCCCTCCAGATCTAGAGGGGAGTGTAGCAGCTTAGCAGAGATTCAAAAGAAATATAACAGCCCAGGAGAGGTCCTGGATGTGCACCTCAGTGGTTTGAGGTCGGCATGAAAGAGTTTTCCCTGGACATTGGAGCTCCAGATTTGTCTGACTTGACTTCTGGCTACTAGAATTTGCGATCAACAAACCTGTGATGGGCTGAGGCAGGGAAGGGTTTTGTGAATTTAAAGAAATGCAATGCTTGAGGCACTTTGTTAGCCTAAAGTCACAGCAAGCCTCTGTGCAAGCGAGCTGGGCTCAGCCTCCCCAGGCCCTCCCACCTCCTCGCTGTCGCCGAGTGCTCGGGTGAGGCAGCCAGAGCTTGCTCCCATCACACAAAGCAAGGACATAAAGTGTGGTCCAGAAAGGATGGGGAGCTTGAGCTAGAGGAATCGGAGAGCCAGAGGGAAAGTGAAAGAGAAAAGGGACATGAAGTGCATGAAGCTCCCGCCAGCCCTTTTCTGCAGGTCCCTCTGGATGGCAGCACGACCCTCTGGTCCATCAGCCATCACCCAGTTTGGTGTCCTCTGCAAACACTGAGCCCCCTCGTCCAGATCATTAAACGAAGACATTTTTCTCTGCGGGAAGCTCGAGGGAAGAGTGGGAGGAAAACGTTTCAGGCAGTAGGTGTCAAGAGGAGAGCACAGAGCTGCTGTGCTCCAAAAACTGCCAGAATCATCTGAATGGTCAGTGATTGGGTCCCATCATCGCTCAGCCAGCAGCTCCCACAGTCTCCCCACCACGCTTCCCACTTCTCCTCGGGGTTTCCGGGCTGGGAACTGCCAAGCTGGGCTGGCAGGATGGGCAGGATGGGCACCTCTCACGCATGTGTCCGCCTGCCAGCGTGCCCATCCCTGGTGACTGCCTTCTACTCGGGGACAGAATCACAGAATCACAGAGTGTTGGGGGTTGGAAGGGACCTCTGAAGATCATCTAGTCCAACCTTCATCCCAGCACACCCAACCACTACACCACAGCCTCAAGTGCCAGATCTACTTTTTTTTTAAACACCTCCAGGGTTGGGGACTCCACCACCTCCCTGGGCAGCCTGTTCCAGTGCCTCACCACTCGTTCAGGAAAGAACTTCCTCCCAATATCCAATCTAAACTTACCCTGACACAACTTGAGGCCATTTCCCCTTGTCCTGTCATTAGTAATTAGACCTGCTGTCGTCCTCCAGCCCGGCTCTGATCAGAGCAAGGGCACCCAAAGCACTTAAGATTATAAAACATTCCAGGAAGAGTTTCTCCCCACACTTTTTTCTTCTTCTCATCTCTGTCTCCTGGTACCACTACACAGCAGTGACCAAAAAAGGCCCAGACCCCTCCACTTGCTCCCCAGCACCCTGGTCTCTCCTCTGGACACTCCCTCACATTCAGAGAGGCCAGGGCAGCGTGTTGCACGTTTGGTAGCCTTCATCCTGGCTAAAAGAGTCAGCAGAAGCTTATACAGCCTCTTCAGCAGCACCAGCTCTCTCTACCAAGCCATGACACCTGCAGGGATATAAACCATAGAAAGCTGAACTTGGACCTTTCGAGGAGATAACAACCCTGAGTTTCTGAACATGTCCTGGCCTGACCTCAGCTTGGCCACCCCACCCTGTCACCCAGGGGCTGGAGCCACACTGTCCCAGCAAGCTGAGGAAAAGCACGAAACGGAGCCACACAATTGGGAAACCAGAGTCTGCTCCTGGCAGCAGCATCTCCCAGTAGCCCCTGCACACCCAGCCTGGCCCCAGCAAGGGGCTGCAGCCAGGACAGGACCAGCAGTAAGGGCATCTGGTGATGGGACGTGGATGTCAGGGACTGGGTTTGGATCTGGAGGTTGTAAATGAGGCTAGTGTCACCTCCGTCACCTAGGGAGCTCAACACAAATGAAGTAGAATTGTGTAAGAGAGTCCTATGTGAGTCTGTGCTGCTCAGGTTTGGAAGCCATAGAGAACAGAACAGAATATTTCAGTTGGAAGAGACCTACAATAATCATCTGGTCCAGCTGCCAGACTACAGGTGCCCAAAAGTTAGTCCCTATGATTAAGGGCATTGTGCAAATGCTTCTGAAACCCTGACAGGCTTGGGGCACCAACCTCCTCTCCAGGAACCCTGTTCCAGGGTCTGACCACCCTCCTGGTAAAGAAATGCTTCCTAATGTCCAGTCTGAGCCTGCCCTGAACCGTTCGCAGGCGTCCTGTCCCCGGATCCCCGGGAGAAGAGCTCAGCACCTCCTGCCCCACGTCCCCTCCCCAGGGAGCTGCAGTGAGGAGACAAACCCGAACTCCTCAGCTGCTCCTCATGGCGTTCCACCCCTGCCACCAACTTGGTTGTCCTCCTCTGGACACATTCATGGACCCTCACATCTTCCTGAAGTGGTGGGACACAGCGCTGCCGACAGCTCCTGTGTATAGGACAGGGGGTTACACGGTAAATGTGACATTGGATGGAAAAAATGGGATCTAGAAAGTGGGCTGAGGGACCACAGGCAGCCTGGGAGCTCACCTCAGCAGGCAGGGGACTCTGGAGCCAGACTGGGATCCCACACCCACGGTGCTACTCACGGCTTGGGGAAGCCTTGCTCTCTGGCAGGTCTCACAGGGAAACAGAAGTTTGACACTGGAGGGTTCTTCCATCTGGCAGAAAAAAGAAAAACGCACACCAGTGCTGTTGGTCGACCGAGGCACACTGAGACTGGAAGCAGCACACATTTTTAGCAGGGGAGGTAACTTGTGGAGCCACTCATTAAGGTATTGGCAGGTTCAGTCACCGACAGCTTGAAATAGGGCTGCAACACCTTGTCTACAAAACACTTTTCTTCAAACACGAGTTAATCCAGGGCTGCCCTGCATCACCCAGATGTCTTCTCCAGCGCCGATCCTTCCGGGTTGAAACGCCGGGTTTAAGGGTGGGCTTTGGTGTTGGGGAGTCGCAGCTGAACGTGCTGCTCCTGCAGGGATTACGCCTGGAAGCGCAATGTCCCCCAGGGATGACACCTGGACAAATGCATCACCCTGTCTCTTTCTCCATCCCTCGCGCTCTCACTTAGTCCCAGGGTGGCTGCAAGCATGCAAGCTTCTCACCAGTGGCAGCAGAGGCATCCCTTAATCACAGATCACAGAACGTTAGGGTTTGGAAGGGACCTCTGAAGATCATCTAGTCCAACCTTCATCCCAGCACACCCAACCACTACACCACAGCCTCAAGTGCCAGATCTACTTTTTTTTTAAACACCTCCAGGGTTGGGGACTCCACCACCTCCCTGGGCAGCCTGTTCCAGTGCCTCACCACTCGTTCAGGAAAGAACTTCCTCCGAATATCCAACCTAAACTTACCCTGACGCAACTTGAGGCCATTTCCCCTTGTCCTGTCATTAGTAATTAGAGAGAAGAGACCAGCACCAGCCTCACTCCAGCCTCCTTTGAGGTAGTTGTAGAGGGCAATAAGGTCTCCTCTCAGCCTCCTCTTCTCCAGACTAAACAAACCCAGTTCCCTCAGCCGCTCTCCATAGGGCCTGTTTTCCAGACCTCTCACAAGCCTTGTTGCCCTTCTCTGCACCCGCTCCAGCACCTCCATGTCCTTCTTGTGCTGTGGTGACCAAAACTGGACACAGCACTCGAGGTGAGGTCTCACGAGTGCCGTTTTCTCTCGCAGCACCCTCCCGATGCTCCGCGATGTGGGCTATTCCCAAACCCACAGCAGTAACTCTTGGCCACGGCCACTCAGGCCTGGAATAGCCCCTGGATCATACATCGATTTCTGTCGTGGTCCTGTCTTGGTTTTGACACTCGGCAAGACGCAGATGCTGTCTTTACGCTGGTCATCGTGCGGGACAGCATCCAACCACGTGGGACTTCACGGACTGGGAGCAGCCGTCTCTGTTCTCAGTAAAAGGGCAAGTTACCCCTTTGCCTTTCCTTGGTCAGAAAAGTGGGAAAATCAAAATACACCTGATGTTTCAGGGATACAAGTTTCTTGCGGCGTTACCTGTGCCTGGGCTGTTGCCATTTAACAGCTTATTTCTGAGCGTGAACATCAAACTTGTCACTCGGCGAGGTGAACCGCAGCTCCCCCCCGACGCCCAGCCTCGGTGCCAAGAGGCTGCACCTCGCCAAGTGCTTACAGTAATCCTTGGCTCGTACCCAGGGTTTCAACAAAGACATCTGCTAATCCCCAGAAACGAGCTTTCAGGAAAAGAGAAGCTTGAAGTTTTCAGGAAAACCTGCTGCCAGCCGGGCTCCGCGAGTCGCCGACTTGCCTGTCCTGGCGGGGGGAGCCCACCTGAGTCCCCCGTGGTCCTCGTCCTCGTTTCTGCAGCCTCCTCGCTGAGCACGGGTTTAAGGGGATCCTCATGGGACGCCCACATGGGACTCGGGCCAGGCGCTCAGCTGCCCCCCCCGCCTCCCCACACTTCCCTCCCTGCAATCATGGGGCCACGGGAAAACGGGATGAGGAATGGAGGTGCTGGTGAGGACCTGGGTGCAGAAGAAAACCTCGTTCTACTGCCACGAGACCTGGCAGCACCACTCACAGGATCACAGAGTGTTGGGG
>NW_009734344.1:0-3881 GCF_000703405.1 Apaloderma vittatum | reverse complement strand
AACCTGAACAACAACCCTACCTCGATGCAGCTTGATCGGGCAAGAGAAATCGGACTCCAAAGGCTCTTCGTCTCCTGATGCCAGTTTCAGGGCAAGTTCCAGCTCAACACATTCAAACACGTACAGGGAAGGAATAAGATCGGATCTTGGGTCCCATGACTTTTCTGACTGTAAAAAGCATCGAATTCTTCTGTGAGACATCATTTAAATAGAAATGCCGACAGAAACAGCATCCGTAAGGAGTTACATAATTTAGGCAAGGGTATTAATTGTCAGGGAAAGTAGATCACTTAAAACTAATCTCAGAAACAGAGTTTCCTCTTAGAAGATTCTCTTTAGTTTGTAGTTTGTTTGATCAAAAACTGATCTACCGTCACGATACACAGAACTGAAGTTCCAAATAAAAGCATCAAAGAATCACAGGGGCTGGCGGGAACAGGACGAAGACTCATTATAAAACACGGCAGCTTTGGCACTTGTCGTTTGCTTCCAGGCTTCCTGCCGTTCTGCAGCCAGGAACCAGGACTAAAGAAACGAAAATGGGAAAAAAACCCAAACAACTCAAAACCCCAAGACAGGGTACCTGCTCGTCATCCTCTTCCGCATCCAGTACCACGCAGTGATACAGCATTCCCGACTCGGTGGCAATCACCAGGATGTTGGGGACACAAGGCAGGCACAGGACCGCGCAGGCGTCGTAGCCGTAGTTGTCTTCCGCGGCGGGGTGCATGGGCAGAGGGCCCAGCAACTTGTCAAGGTTTCTAGGACTGGAATAAAGAAGATGCGTTCACAACACAAGGTGTGGAAGAAGAGTTCCCCGGGGCCACCTGTCAGAGTTTCTCAGCCTATGGGAGTTTGCTGCACTGACTACAGAACAATGAAGATTAAAAAAAACCCCAACACACCACACCACAAGCAAACAACCCAACGGTTTGGAGATCTGTCTGGTTTCCGTTAGACACAGGCTTGTGCAGGTGAAGTCTGACCTACACCCACTTGGTGGAGATCTCTGGGAAGGCACTGGAGCTCAGTAAATAATATTTTCATGCTTTAAAACCAACCAGGCTATGTCGCAAAAAATTCAAGAGGAAAGATTTTGATACAACACAGAAAGTTCAAATTAATTCTCTTTGTCACTTAACTGATCTCTTGCTTAATAAAGCACTGTGCAAGCAGCGTTTTGTGGTGTGGTGTTTCTTGGTGTAGAACTTTCGAAGGACTAAGCCCCATTTCACTGCCTACAGACAGGATCTTCTCAGCGTTGCCTCGTTTCTCACACAAACAGCACTGCTTCTACCCTAAATACCAGACACTTTAATGTTTGCTTACATGAGATCTAACTCGTAAGGTTTCCAACATCTTCTCAGTTTTCTGAAGTAATTTTTTCTTGTGTTTGTTTATATTCTTGATTTATCTTCCTGACTTTTAATTATGCAACATGCCAGTGAACCATCTATAATCTTAAAATGTTTCTTTTCCTAAGAAGCCACTGGCTAATTCAGCCTCATCCAAAGCCAAGGATGTCTGTGCTGTGAACTGAGGGCTCCAAAATACACCTTAACCACCTCAGCCCCGCTGATTTTTTAACATTCCAGTAGCTTCATTTCAGATTTCTGATGGTAAATAACAGACAGTGGGTTCTCAGCAGTGGAAGTGGCACGTGTAACGTCTGGATGAAAAAGGGTGACACGCTATTCCTGAATTTCAGGCTGCCAACACTGCCACAAAAAGGCAAAACAGTCTCTGATACCCTAAAACTTAGCCCCAGTCAAACGGAGGAATGGCTCTGCCAACCCCAACACTGCACAAACAGACAAGCACCCCGTGAAACATGAGGATAAAAGAGATCCTACCTCTGCGGCAGGCTGACGTAGGTGAGGAACGTCTCTCCATTTTCATACAAAATGTACAGGGGATAGGCCAACACTTCTTCACCCCCCTGCTGCCCAAGTATGTTCTTTGAGACCGGCACCAGGAGGCCGAAGTCGAAGGCCACGGCGGTCTCTCCCAGCGAGGCTGTGTAGGCTCTCCTGGGGACGAGCCAGAAGACCTGAAGTCAGCAGTGCCCAGGAGGACACAAAGTGTTCAGCCAGGCCCACCGCCGCGCGCCGAGAGATCGCTGCTCGACAGCCGCCCCCCAGTCCTCCGACACTTCAGCTGTTCTCAGCAGCCAAAGCAGACACAGAACGGGCTTTTTAGGGCAGCAGAGCCACCAGCCAGCCCAGTTCCAGGGGGTAAGAGAGGAGGGCGCACTGGTGTTCCCTGTGTCACCTGACTAGTCAACACCCTCGGGTTTTTCCTTTCCACGAGGGAAATAAAAAGATCATCTATTTTCTGCATTCCCCATTCAAAGAGCCCTTCTTAGCCCCATCTTAAAGACAAAGTATTATGTTTCAGTTGACTGCTCTAACAAACACTTGGCTGCACAGTTTGTCACCACTTTCCTTCGGAATGATAAGAAAGAAAGAAAAAAGTGCACAGTTACTGTACTAGAAAGAAGCATTGAAGAAGCCCATGGAAAAAAAATCACACCAGATTTTCAGGTAGACTTTATCACTTATTCATCAAAACTACATCTGAGAATACAAAACTTACTCTGTCAAAAGCATTTCAAAATACAAGAAATCACACAAACCCTTTTTTAATCGCAAAGGTCTCCTCCTCAGTGTCCGAAAGAGCAATCACTTTGACAGGTCTCTGAGGTACCTTCAGACTGTAAAACCTAGAGGAAAGAAAGAGCAGCAACGTTCCTTCAGCTGGCAGCATCACACACATCCCTGCTGATGCAGGAGCATCAACCAATATCAGTCTAAAATCTGTCCCATCCTATTTTTTATTTGTAATCCTCCTAAGAATGGCAGGACACAACTATCTAGTGAAAAACGAGACTGGCTACGACAAAAAAAAAAACAACAGACAACGCAACTTATTCAACTTCAAAGAGGCTTTACCTTATAGTGTTGTCTGAAGTCAAGAGCACGATGTGGGGCTCTGACGTCTCACAGGGATACCAGGCAGCATGCTTCAAAGTCAGAGATGTTGAGCTTGTGAAGAACCTTTCCGCAATGGGAATAGTGCTGAAACACAAAGCAGAAATACACACTGTTACAGGGAAGGCAGAAGTTACTTGTAAAGGGAAGTGAGGGCAAGAGGAGCTAGAAACCAAACTAGAAAGTTTCAAAGCCCTTGGCTGTATTAAAATTAGAGAGACAGCTTTAACCTGAAGCCCTCTCTTACTTCCATCTGGACTTGTGCATTTAGCTATCGTGGCTAAAAGATCCCAGGAAGGCTAGCAAATACTAGAGGGGCATCTTTCTCCTCAGCAAGTTTAGAAGGTCATTTATTTGGTCACCTGACAATCAGCGACTCCCCAAGCCTAAAAAACTTCATTTGTGACTGTCCCTGCCACCCTGACACAACCAAGGTCTCCTGTATCTGCTTGGCCCCAAGAGAGGGGAGACTGCGGACGAACGGCAGCAGGACAAGGGCGTTGTTAACCGGCTGAGGTCTCACCTACAGTTCACCGTGGATTTCCCACCTTCAAACTCGGAATTCTTCCCCCAGCGTTTCGGCAGCTCCAGCACCATGAGCCCCTTCGTGCCGACGAGCGCCACATGATGCTGGACGGGGCTCAGCAGCGTCTGATAAACCTCAAAAAGGGGCGGGTTTATGCAGGTCAGGGTCTGGAAGCACAAACATTACAGTCAAGCACAAGCCAACAGAATCATGGCCCATCTCTGCTTGGGGGGGTGACTGAAAGAATGGCCACGAGGTGCAGAACAAGACAAAAACTTCTTTCCAGCCATGAAGCCCGTGGGTTTTCCTGAGGAAAAACCCACTGAGGGTGGGCTGGGGGGCGACCCCCACCCTGGGGCCTTCAG
>NW_009734343.1:5958-17027 GCF_000703405.1 Apaloderma vittatum | reverse complement strand
GCTCCTTAAAACCCTCCATTTGCGATACAAACCGACATACTGCATCCTCCAGAAGGTTAGATTCTGTGTATTAGCTTGTAATTTTTATCTACATGCTACAAACACCTTTTACATTTATTTTATACAGCAATGGATTACCACAGTGTCCCCCTGATACGCAGATGTGCGGAAACATCACCGAACATCCAAACAAACTATAAAATATATTTTGCATGGATTATTGTATTTCTTGTTTGCTTCACTAGCTGAGAACTGTATTTCTGTATTCAACAAGCATTAGAGCTTTTACCTGTTTTATTGCATTCCTGATGGCTTCTGGCAAGGGGGCAGTGTTCCCAATACAGGTTGAACATCCATAACCAACAACCTCAAACCTACATTGGAAAAAGACAATCAAGTAACACATTAAATGATTACAAGCAATTTGTTAGCAAACCAGCTTTTTCTTCTATTATCAATCACTAACAAGATTTTTATCCCCTTAAACAAGTAGGAAGCAAATAGTAAACACCACATCTCACTGATGCAAGCAGGAAGGGACAAGGTATATTTCTGTAATCAATCAAGGCAAGTCAAGATGTCTCCAGACGTTGCTAGTTCCACAAGTAATGGCAAAGCAAAGCAGCACGTTCCTCGCACAGCTGAGCACTGTTACAGAATTATGAACATAATCTGTAGATCCCTACTGAGAAAACAGAGCTCACATGAGGTAGAGACCTACACACAGTAAACTCTCATTTTAACTACTGGCTGCCTGGAAGTTGTTTTACTCCATTTAATTCCCACCTTACGACCTAGTAAGTTAAGAATTGCCCGACCCAAAATCAACAGTAACCATATGTGCCAAACTGTATAAAACCCCCTGTGCACTATTTTCCTAAAGTGACAAACGAAGTCATAGTCCCAACTTACCCAAGCTTACTGAGGTACGGTAGTACTCCGCTGGAACTGAGGTAATGCGTAACCATGCCACTGCCCGGTGATAAACTTGTTCTTATGTATGGCTTAACCACTAGGCCAGCTTCAACAGCTTTTTTGGCCAGGAGTCCTACCAAGGAAACAAACAAATAAATAAAAACAACAAACTACAACAGCAGCAAGCAGTTTATGTTTTGTATATACCTTAAAAACACATCTGCAGGATGCTACCTTAGTTAAACAAAGCATAAAAGACATAGATGATGAGCAGACTTGCAGTTTATTAAATTATTAAAGCAATTACTTTCCTGAAAAGGTTTGTTAACTTGTAACAATACCATTCAGGTTTTTGTTCCCATTCCTATAATGTAGGTACCTATTTATTTCTCTATTAAAAAAAATAAAAATAAAAAAAAAAATATCTTTTTCCCATGTTCTAGCAGACAGTGCAAATCCCTTTATTCTACTTCTGACAGAGGCCACACAGCCTCAAAGGGAAGCTTTGCCTTGGCCACAGAGGACCTCAAAAAAAAAAAAAAAAAAGGGCAAGCTCTGAGAGAGGATGAGAGGATTAGCTGTTCTGTGAAAATTGTATGCAGCTTGTGAAGGTACAGCACATGCTCCTTAACTAGTGACTAAAGCACAGAACAATTGTGCAGCAATATGGATTTTCTTTCCAGATTCTGCAGCAAACTATAGTTCAAGCTACCACCATCTAGGATGGAGTCAAAGATGAAGGCCACCTCAAGCATCGATTGTATCTCTATGTGCATCCACCAAAAAAGAGCTCTAGAAGTGGTTAGCTGTTGAAATACTACCAAATGTAAATATTTCGTAATTACTATCATTAATATCGTTTCATGACATGGGTTTTGAGATTGTATTATTGAAAAGTAACTGTCACTATACAACCTCCAGAACACACAACGAGTGTAAGGCTGAAAGTTTACAGCTTCAGACCTTTTAGGTCAAGTCATTATAGAAAACCTGCAAACGTTAAGGTAACAACTGTGTAAACATGCAAGTTAGTTGTCACTAGTCACAACATACCTGCAGCAAGCATGACAGATGGATTACAATTATTTGTACAGCTGATTACTGCAGCAATGACAATGCAGCCGTGAGATAGCTTGTATTCGTTTCCTTCATACTGAACAGGTACAATGTCATTCTGTTTCTCAGCTGCAATCTGAAACCCTTTAACACCAGACTAGATGAGAAAAAAACCCACATTTTAGCAGTTATTACAGTATAGAAATTACGACACTGCAGCAAGACCAAGTGAACCTTCATTACAAACAACACTTTGCTGTCCCATTAGGAACCCTTAACTAGATTTTAAAAGCAGTCCTCAGTTCATGCCTCTTTCCATATACACAGTGGCCTCACCCTTCTTTCTTCCTAACTTCTTTAATTTTGCAACTACTGTGAACAAATGCCAGTCAAAGCATTTGGTTGACCCCACACTCATTTCCTGCTACACATGAAAAAACAATCCCTCACGAGTACATGTCTGACTGCAAACAATGCCCGTGTCTGAATGAGAAGCATATCCCTTGAACTGGAAGAGGGTGGTAACTAAAAGCAGACTAGGTCAATTAACATTTCACACCCTCCAGCTCTTGAGCTGTCATCCTCCAGGGCCCCCTTCAACCTACTCTGTGGTCCATGATCAGTTATTGCTCTCTCCAGTACAACTGATCTTTCTCTATTATACACCTCACTATAAGCCAGAAATGCTAAAACCAACAGAAATGGTTTTTTACAGGGTGTCTTAAGAATATATGTTTCTAGTACTGTTACTAGTCTTCAACTACTAACAAACACTAAAAAAAGATGCATTCCAGTATTGGCTGTATTCTCAGATAACTATGCATATTCCTAACAAAAAATACCACCTACAGAGTAAAAACACTTCCTCTGTGAAGTCAAGTTAAGCTGCAAGCAAAAATAACTTGCTCAGTTAAGAAACCAAAATACTGATTAGCTACAAATCTTGGAAGTCTTTCTGCACCTCCTCTAAGATGAGTTTTCTTTCAGTAATTATGTTTTCAAAATTGAGTAAAATACAGCTGTTAAAAAATGCTGAAAACAAGAAAACGTTTCCCAAGCTTACGCTATTTATTACTTCAAGGTTTCCCCCCCGTATCAATCTAATCTGGGACATTACGGATTTCTGGAAGTTCACGTTTGTGGCAAACACACCTGTGATTTATCAGCTACTATCTTTAGGACACTTGTCAAACAAGAGAAGCGTATCACTGGATATATAGTAATAAGGAGGGCTCAGCAGGTGTGTGAGGAGTAAGTAACAAGATTATTCCTGTAGACTGTAGGAAGTACCTTTTGAAGAGTAGAACAGTTGTACAAACCTTTTCATTTAAGCAGGCTTGGAAGTCACTTTTCATGTTATTAACAGCCACTCTGTCTTGGGACCTCTTGGGGCCACTGACATAAGGAATTATAGAACTTAGACTAATTTGTACTACCTAAAAAGAAAAACAAACAAATAAACAAAACAAAAAGCAAACAAAAAACCAAAACAGAGAAAAGCACACATTATCAATCCCAGCCCAATTTTACACTGAATATACTCTTAAGACATCCAGGACTTCTTTGTTTAAAATTTGAATGTTCTGACAAATTGAAAGTCTGGGCTTCCATTTCAAGACCACTCACCGTAAAAACCAATTAATTATCTTACTCAAAGTGTTTCAACAGTATCGTTAACTTTTCTACTATCCGTAAGACTTACCTGATCCCTCAGGAGTGACAGGATTTTAGTCTGCTAGTCGACATGAACATTACTGTACTTTCCTTCTTTCCCTTATCCCCCTCTATATTTTGCAAACATACTCTGCTTCTCAAAATTGTGAGTTAATAAATACAACTTTCCTTAAAGCAATGGAATTTACTATGAGAATCAAACACAGAGAAATACGTCATTTCAAGCATACCTGGGAATATTCAGGTTCTCTGGAAGAGCTCTCGTCATTTCTAAATAACTTCACAGCTTTAAGATAGGCTTCCATGACCTCAAGCTTGGCCTTGTCAAAACCTTATTAGGGTTATTTCAAACAAGAGAGAAGTCATGTTGAAAAACCCAAACCAAACCCCACATAATTCTCAGAAATTAAGACTGTTTCAGGCGTATCATCCCAAGCACTTTTTTCCCGAAGTCACAACCCTTCCATACCCCAACTTCAAGGAGCTATTCAGTTAAGCTGTTTTATCAGCTGAACTTTTCCTCTTATAGCAAAGAATAAAATAAGCTGTTTCAACCCTAGCAGTTGTAACCAATTCAATTTATAGATTCAACCCTGAAGTTCAGAAAGTTTTTCTCTATTAAGATGTACTTGTTTAATAGAGATCATGTACTTATTTGACATTTCATTTGCTCTGCACTGACTAGACAAAACATGGTTGCTATTAAATAAAAAAAAAATTTAATTTTCAAATACAATTGACAGATTTCACTTTCAGAACAGCTCACTAATGTGAATGAGCTCTTTCTGACATCTGTTACCCTATGGCCTTCTCTATTTGCAATAGCTTGATAAGGAACTGACATCCTTCCAGCTTAGCTTGAAATGTCACTGAAAGAATGTTCTTCAATGGGAAAAAAAAAAATCTTAGTGAAAAAAATCAAACACTTTGTGACTTGTTTTGCAGTTTCACTTCTAGTAATCATTTCGTATTTTGGTTTTGTGAGAAATCTACAAAACGTGAGCAAAAAGTTTCTTAATACTTTTAATGGTTTACATGTGCTTTCAAACACAATGACTGTGGATGTTTAAAAATAACACAATGTAAATAAATCTGGTTCTGATAAACCAGACTGGACACAAACCTCAAGTACAAGTCAGGTATCCACATGCTGGTGTTGAGTACACAAAAACTACAGCCTCACTTACATACGTGGGACACATGGAGACAAAACAGGCCCCAAGAAACATCTGTGCCAATGAAGCAGATAAGTAACACAGACCCAAATGCCACATACTGAGCATCCCACAAAACCAGCCAACAGTATCATTTTTGCAATAGGTATTACTCAGCCACATGAGATTTTTACAGGATAAAAGTTGTCGTCAAGTATATCCATTGACACAGCCTGTTACTACAGAGCAGAATTTCATACATTAAATCCATGTCAGAACTCTGCAGTAAATCACTGCTCAAGAACTATGGAGTTTCAAGCAAAAATGTACTGCCACGTATTTGAAACATTACTACAATGAATCACTATTTTAATTTCATCTTTACCTGCATGCTTTAAGTGCTTCAGTGTCACATTATCAACAGGGAAAAAGCTCAGAATAGCACCATATTCAGGACACATATTTGCTATCGTGGTTCGGTCTGCTACAGACAGCTGGGAAACTCCACTCCCAAAAAACTCAACAAACTTTCCAGCAACGTCAGCTTGCCTAAGATGCTGTTTAAAAGAACACAAAACATTTGTTAAGTGAAAACGTACAATGCAAGCGATGTTTGCTGCACCCATTCGCAATTAGCAGGTTGAGAGGATTTAAAACAAAAAGCTGAAACCCTAAGGTTTCACACTTTGTTTGAAAAGGCAGAGAGCTCTTACCTTTGTAATGCTCAGAACAATATCTATGGATGTAGCAAGTGGACTGGCTGTGCCCGTCAGTTCACACCCAACCACCTCAGGCAAAGTCAGAGTAACCGGCAGCCCCAGCATTACTGATTCTGTTTCAATCCCCCCAACACCTGGAAGGAGAATATTAGGTTGCTTTTCATCAGTTTAAGTAACCGACACAACCTAACAACGTTGAGGTCTTAAAAAGCTGAGAAAATCCTTCCTCTTAAGACTAAAGAGCACGCCAAGAAAGGTAGAAGTTCTCCGTTAAATATCTGTACACGCTGAAGTTAGACTTAACAGTTAACTAGAAAATATTTTATACTTTAAATTAACTTTCCAAGAGAAGAGAAATCTTCACATAAGTTTTATACTGCATGTAAAAACAGCACTTATTTGAATATCAGTTGGATTCTGGCTGTTTTCCAACTACAAAAAGCAGCTTCCTGATAAAAGTTAGTTAAAATTACTTTTGCACAAAAAAAAAATCCCCAAACATTCTGAAGAATTTAAGGCATTTTGTTATGCATGCAAAAGAAATAGCCAGTGGCAAGAAAGTATTTCTCAGTCATGCTTCAACATGCCGTTCAAAGCTCTATCAAGTTATTCTTAGCATACTTACCCCAACCCAAGATACCCAAACCATTTACCATGGTTGTGTGAGAATCTGTGCCAACCACGCTATCTGGATATAGGAAATCTTTAACTTCAAAAACAACTCTTGACAAATATTCCAAGTTAACTTGGTGTGCCATTCCAGTCTCAGGTGGAATTATGGAAATGTTCTTGAAAACTTTTGAACTCCACTGTAAATTTTTCCAAAATAGGAAAAAAAAAAAGTAGTTATGATTTTTCAAAGGTACATTCAATTTTTAGAACATAAGACAACAGAACTGATACACAATAAAACAGTACTTGCTATTTACATAAGTGGCTTTTGCTCATTTGCCAAACAGGTACATGATCCTCTTGGATTCTTTATACTTTAACACCAAAATTGTTGAGCTGAATCACGAACTCATACCTACACCTTTCAAAAGCAGGGCTGGGCAAATCTCTTACCTTCCAGACAACACAACAGATTTCAAGCACAGCTAAGACTAGTATTTAGACAGCAGATCCTAAGCACTTGTATTTATAGCAGAATTTATTTCAGGTTTTACACTCCTGGATAAGCTACATGCAAACTCAGGATGCTAGATTTGAAAAAAAGCTGACATGGAAACTTGCAAAAATACTCAGCTTGGCAGTTTCCCTCCTTAATAACGTAAAAGCTAATTCGCAACTTTCTGGAAGAAACCACCTATTCTACCTATATGAAAACATTTACAGATCATCACGCTGGATTCCTAAGCCACGGAAAATTAGTGGCTGAGGATCAAATACCAATGTTGCAGATCCCTAGCTAGCAAGGAAGCCAATGTTCACCACACAAGACTGCCATTAAGATCACTAGCACTGCTGCCTGCTTCCAGAGCACCGAGGTCTCGACAGCGGTCTCTGTTCACAACTCTCAAGATTTGTAACAGAAGTATGGATAAACGAACCTTTTATCCAGAAACTCAGTGTGATCTAAGGAACTGAGCTCATTACAAAGACCAATGCTTTGTAAATGCCTACTTTGTCCACTACCTTCACAGTGACAAGCACCAAATCAAACAGTGTAAACTCTTTCAAGATATAATTACAAAAAATTAAGGGACATTCAGATTTAGAACTTCCACTGTCTAACAGTTTTTAGATTCAAAGTCACAAACCACGTTATGAGCCAATTTTCTGTTCCCTTATTCTGTTCCAGATTTTGGAGTCTGAAATTGCAATTGTTTACAATAAGGGTGGTGAAACACTGGCACAGGTCACCTAGAGAGGAGGCAGAGGCCCCATCCCTGGAGACATTCATGGTCACATGGGACAGGGCTCTGAGCAACCTGATCTGGTTAAAGATGTCCCTGTCACTGCAGGGGGGTTGGACTGAACGACCTCTAAAGGTCTCTTCCAATCCAACACATTCTAAGATTATTTATATATTTATGATCAAAACCTGAACACTGGTAGACAAATAGAGCAAGCTCTTAAAACAATCACAACAAAATACAAATTCCATAGGTACACAGACATACCTTGAAAAACTGAAGTCTTTCTCTGTTTCTGCCAAATTCCATCTCTTGATTTTTCAATACTGTCTCAGGCCTAGGAAGAGATCAAGTTTACAAGGACAGTCATAATATATTTCAGGCTACAGAACAGATAGCTGGTTTTGCTTGTTTGAAGAAAAACAATTAAGCCTGCAGCACAATTCAAAGTGGTTTATTAGAACAAAGGTATGTTTTTCCTTGCAGCAAGCTTTCTGTTAACAACAAAAAAGAAATTATTTCAGCTGTGATTTGCTTGAGAACATGTTTATTCTAAGCACGGTTTGCCTAAAGCATTTGATCCCAAACACACTAATTTAAAGAGATCTATTTCAAGCATGAACATGACACAGAAGCTTTTTTTCTTCTAATCACTAGTCTTACAGGTTTCACACCTCAAAATTCAATACAGTTAAGAACCAAGATGGTCGCTAGTTCACACAAAAACTGTCCGTGTTCAGTACTAGCCCTTTAGAGACGGAGCAGAACATCAAGGCAACTGTAACTACCTCTCATTTCTGCATTTTTCCTCTCCAAGCCAGACTTTTTTCTTCTCAAGTACTCATCAGTATAGTCACTTAAAATGATCCACCTTTTCCTAATACATGTTCTTTATTAAATTACCAATACATTATAAAGGAGTAATCCACAATTTAAGAGGAATAACTTTTGCTTTGAGAAGATGGAGAAGGGAATACACTTGCTCTAGCACCAGGAAGGAAGGAAGCCCTCAATTTTCTAGGTGTATTTTACATTATGACCCTTCCTTTTCTTCTTTGCAGTGTCAGAAGGTCAATGGCTTAGCCCCAAGGATAGTCATCATCCACACGCAGCGTCACTGCCACAAACATCAATATTGCTGCGAGCATCATTAATTCTGCATTCTGGCACCTGTACTGAGCAGGAACATTTGCATATCTATAGAACAACGATGACAATCAGCTTCATATCACTGTGGAATACAGATTTGGTCAGCTTTTAACTCGACACCTGTCTGGCAGAGGCAGATAGGCATCTGAGCGGTCTATCAGACAAAAGAGGTGGCAGCTGAAAGAAGAGGGTCATTACATCTAATTGTCATAGATGGAATGGTGTGCAATGATCTGTTCATTATACTGAACATGTGGAAAAGGCAAAGAGATGAGGATTCCCTGGGACATTACGTACAAGTCAGGTTATTCACTGAATTTCAATTCAATGACAGATGGACTGTGAGATTCCATAGAAGCTGGGGGAAGATTCATAAGCTACTTCCTCGTTCTTTAAGAGATTTCTGAAAAGTTCTCACAGAAAAACAAAAATTTACTTTCAAAGATTTACTCTGCAATACATACTCCTATACAATATATTCCTACAGTTTGTTTTAAAGGAATGAGGGAAGTCTCAAAATTTTAAAAGTCAGAGCCACAACCTGGCCATCAGCACTGCATTTAGTAAAACCCTTGTAAAAAGAAAAAAATTCATTGTAGATTAATTCAAATCTGCTGTATCAGACCTTTTTCTAGATGCTGAAACTGCCTATGGCACACGTGAAAAAGAGTACAGTATGTTTAGAAAAAAATAAAATTCCCTCTCTATGAACTGTCACAGGCAGTGGTTAACAACACAGAAAGGTACCAATAATATCAAAAAGGAAGTTTCCATACTCAGGCACAGGCTGCAGATGGAAAGGACAGAGGATAGGGGTGTTCTCAATCTGCGCAGAAAATTGTCCCGCGTTGCGACTTGAATCTCCGGCGCTACACGGCCCCTTGCAGCCAGTCTGACCCCTGCAAGGCAGCTTCCGAGACTGCGCCTTGAGTGGAGAAAGCTTTGCCATCGGCTTCTGTGAATCGCCACCTCCGGGATTTGGAGCATTCTGTATTGCACTGTATCGTTAGAAAGAATATTTGAGACATTAGAAATTCAGCTTTTTTGGTTCTGTCCTGTTTTCTTCAAAAATAAAATATTGCCTAAAAACCCAGTCATTTTACTACAATCCTGTTGCAAAGTAAACTGCTCCTGGATAAGCTGTCAAGTAATTTAGTGTGGTAGTAAGTGAACAGAACTGGATTGTCTGAAATATTAACACCAGATAAACAACTTCTTCAATTTCTTCCCAATAGACCAGGAATATTTTATAAAGAACATCGCAAAGACTAAACTCTGGGTTTTAAAGGTAGGAGGTGTGTGTAGAGCCTCATCCAAGGCGCATGTGTGTTTTTTGAAGACCATGCTGTATATACGTTCTGTTAAATTCAGAAGAATGATTACAGAGAAAGCCTTCTCAAGGAAAGAAATGTAACTGGATATTTATGCTTTTTATACAAAATTTCAAAGGCTCAGATAAGTTTTGCGTTTTCCAAGTCCATGTAGCACGCTATCCCCTCTTTCTACAATATTCAGTCTACAAAAAAGAAAAGAAAGCTTGCTATACAGAATGAATGACGTTTTCCCTCTCAATAATTAGCAAATCATGGACTCCTAATTAGAGCTACTGCTTTCCTCTCCTTTAGTAACACAGAAAGACAGTTATTGAATTGCAGGATATTACATGGCCTCAGAGGATACCTTGTCTAAATCCCAATTTAGCCCCCAAGCGTGCGATCAGCAGGAGATGGAAGCTATACAAAAGCAGCACAGACCGTCCTGGAGCGGAGGGGTTCTTATCACAGGCCAGCAGCTGCAAAGATCCTGTAAGCTCTCCAAAAGTGAAACTACAGAAGCTGGATTTATCACTACAAAGCAGCATGTGGAGACCTCTTGCCAACACTTGGGTCTTTCTGATAATTTTAGGCTGGCCTAATTGCAACCCAATCAGCCGTCCTTCCAGACACCAGAGTGGACAGACCACAGAACTGAAACAACGCAGGCAAGACAACACACAATTTGTAGCCTCTTACTCTTCACTCTTCCAATACTAACCAAACTGAAACCCCGCGTGGAACTGGAAGGTCTACAGAAATGACTCATACATCCACGTCCATTTGACCACAAGCCTTTTCCCCATGAACTCTTAAAATTCCAGAAGACCTTGAACACTTTGCACAACTCTGCATGAATCCAAGTGGCTCCGCAATGGAGGGGCAGGTGAGAAGGTAGAGGGCAGCTGCATTATTTACTGTTTACTTCAGCAAACACTGAACAAAACGTGACTTTTTCCTCTTCTGCAGCATTATGTTTCTAGCAAAAGGCAGTCCCAAGCTGTTTTCATCACATTACTGCCTGTCAGAAAAGGAAAACCACGCTGGTAGTTTTCCAGTCCCAGCGCTTTTCCAGACTTCTACAACTAGACCTCTCTCTCTGCAAGGCCATGCAGGCTTTTCCAATCTGTTGCAAAATCCAGGCCCACTTAAAAAAACAAAAAAAACCCAAGAAAAAAACCCCAACAAATCAACAACAATCAGTCATAAACTACAGGCTGAAATGACAGTTTT
>NW_009734343.1:0-5945 GCF_000703405.1 Apaloderma vittatum | reverse complement strand
GATTCAAAGCCACTTCTCTGGAGTTAAGACATGGCAGTCACAATTAAAAAAATAAAAAAACCTGTTAACATTAACAGTAAAAGCAGGGCAAAGCAAAATTACAAACTCCCTCTGCCTCATTCTCTTAAAGCCTATTATTTTTGGAAACCATGACAAATCCTGTTGATTGAGCAATCTCTTGCCCTGAATCTTGACTGTCAGTCAGCTTCATCCACAATCCCTCACAACCATTCTTTCTCTCCTTCAAGAGTGTTGTTTTATCCATTTTTATCCAGCCCTCTTTCAGATACCATCAGGTCTAGTTCCAGGGATGCACATAGGACAGCAGCAAGGCCAGAGTGAATCCATATTCCAGCATCAGACAAAAATGTCCAGGTTATCAAAAAAAAATGAGGTACATTACCATTTGCTGAAATCAATCTGCAAAGAATGGTCAACAGTGAGATCAGTTGGACAGGCAGGATTGACTTTCACAGGATCTCCTCCAGCATTTCTCACAGCTTCCCTCATGGCAGCAAAATCCACCATTGCTGGAATTCCACTTTGAAGAAAAAACAAAGTCGTATAACAACACAGGACATTAGGTCACTGAAATATGCAAACTTTTTAGTTTCAACTCAAATCTAGACCTACCTAAGTTCTATTCCAGACAAGAAACCCCTACTACTCCATTATCCAAATTTTAAAGAACTTAAAGCATTTGTTAGAAGTTAATGGTATTGGTACTCATTCACAACACACAACAGCATATTTGAAGATAACATAACAAAAAACAAACACGGGAACAACTCAAGGATGAGCATTATATTTCTCTTTTGTCTTGCTATGATTCAGAAGTGTGATGGTACCTCACCACAAAACTAACTTTAATAAGGATCATTTATGATAAAACCTTATCATTTATGATAAAACCTTGCTATGCAAACAACACTCACACTATACACTTTAACACCTCAGCATATATTTTTACTCTTAGAGCCAGCCATTTCTGAAGCTCATAGCATTTTATAAAAATATTCTTGTTGCTACTATGTAGATAAGTGTACCTGAAGTACAAAACTGAGAGGACAAAGTTTGTGTAGCACAGTACTATACAAATCCTCCAGTCTTGGCCTGCTGAGCAGAATTTTTATTAACCACTTCATATTTGCAAATACTCAAATCACAAAGAAAGTTACAATCCCAAAAGACTTTTTTTTAAAAAAAAAGTATTATTAATGGATTCAATTGGATTACATATACTTTTGGAGTAAGCAATATTTAACTGTTAGTTATCTCAAGCAAGAACTCTATCCATTTCAATGTACCATCAGCCATCTGGCTACAGCCAAAATGTCACCACTTTTGTTTGCATTCTGGCTCTTACCCTGTCAGGCATTCCTTGTAGGCCAACAGCGTCACCCTCGCCAACCTGCACTAAAACCGGGGTGTCCTAAGAAACAACTTCTATCCTTGCATCACACGTAATTATCATAAGGAAATCTACTGGGCAGCAGAACAGGTTTTTATTGAGAAAAAAAGATGCTTCATTATCAAAAGACTAGGTGTGATTTATTTTTAAGCCAAAGAACTGTACATACAGTTTACACCGATTATTTTGGTGATTCTGGCACACGCACACACACACACACTTACGTGAAGTCTTGAAGAACAACTCTGGCAGGACAGAAGGGCACTTCAACATTGTTCTGTTTTGTTTTCCAGTCTAAGATGTTCATAGCATCTGTTTCTTTCACCAAGAAGCCATCACAGTTACGGATACTGGATTCAAACAACACTCGTATGGAGTAAGGCAGAGTTTCTAGGGTAAAGCAAAATAACTGACTTAATTAGTGCAACACCTTCAGCTTACATAGTTTGTGTTTTTAAAGAATCACAATCTTGTATTTCTAAAGAATTCTGCTTTGCTAGGGATCAAAAGGATGAGAGCTACAGGAGCCTGCTTTGCCAGCTGCCTTTGGGTTTGGTCTTCATTACACAATACGAACCGCGAGCTGCAAAAGAAGAGCTATCACATGGGATTTGAATGGAAGCTACCAATGGCTTGACCGCCCTGTGTTAAGACAGTGACATTTATAAGGTATGCTATGCTGGCAGGAGAGAGATGCAAGGGATCTAGAGCTGGGACTACTGATTGGAGTGGGTGAAACAATCAGAATATTCAAGAGTATTTTTAAACAGCAAATTTCATTACTTGAGATATCACACCAAAAGCATCCAATGCCAGACTTTTTTTTTTTTTAAATAAAGAGTGATATAAAGGCTAGAAACTATTCTGTCATGTGCCCTAAAATGAATCACACTTCATAAAATATAAAGAATGACATTTCACTCAATACAACTTGAGTTAGTTACTGATCTCTCAGTTAAGGCTTTCTAGCACATGAAAGAATTAGGGAACTGTAAATGAGAATGAAAAAGGCGGGGAAAAAAGAAGCAAGTGTCACTATTCAGTGCAAACAAAAAAGCCAAGATTAGCTCACATTTCTCCCCAAATCCTATTACTCTCAGCACCATTCAAGCAGGAAAATGAGTTTGAGAACAGTGAGAAATATTAAAAACCAAAGTTAGTTGGAAGAAGAGGGTGGTCTCAACCTAATTGAGAGATTTGTGCACAAACCATTAATATAGGATTTGCTGACTCTGTTCTCATGGTGTGTCTTTTCTCAAATTATTATCCACTGTTGTCTAATTAGACAAGTCACTCAAAACAAAAGCACCTCAAAAGCATCTCATCAACTATAATGTCACCACTCACTTTATTTAAAAGCCAAGTTACCAGGCAAAAATTATTTTGTTTTTTCTTAGATTACAAACCACATACAGTGCACCCTTCCTGTGATAAACTTAACAGTCCAGTAGTCTGCTTAGCAGCCATCAGCTATGGAGAAATGACAACTTCTCTTTCTCAGGCAGCAGCAAGCTCACATCTGCAATATTCTGTATAGTTTTGTGGCCTCCCAGGATACAGCAGAACACACACACCCAGCAAAGGGCCTTCTAAGATGGTTATGAGGCTGCTGTACCGGACACAAAGGAGCAGGCAAGGAGACATGAGTTTGCTCACCCTGAGATGAGAAAGCTCCATGAGCTAACTGTAGTTGTCCACAACCTAACAGGAACTGCGGAGAAGGCGAGGTCTGACTCTACAGAAGTGCGCAGTAAAAGGACAAAAAGAAGTCCGAAGATGCAGAAAGGGACACTGACTGGATACAAGGAAAAAGCAGTTCACAGGGAGAGTGGTTAAATACAGGGTCAGGAAAGGTGGTGGAATCTCCATCCTCGCAGATCTGCAGAACTCAGTCGAGAAGGCTTTCCAGGGGAGCTCCGGTTCCAGCAAGGGGCTGGACAAGACCCTGCCCCCTCTGCCCGAAATCATTCTGAGCTCTTTCTAGCTGCCATTTTCTCTGTAACTGAATACTGTTTTGAACACCAGGAAGTCAGATTCTCTCTAGTAAATTGGCAAATAATTAAATTAACATTTACATTAGTAATCTGATTAATTTAAACAAGCACTTATTGTCAGATTATAGTGAGAAGCTCCAAGGCAGAGGGCAAACAAGTAAAACTCAAAACGAATGTCCTAGCAACAAGTGCAGTGAACAATTCCAGATGCTGGATTTGCTATCAGCGCTGTCCCACACCATGCCTCAATTTTATTTAACATGTTGCTAATATGTAGTTAGTACGAGGCTACCAACTTCTGGACAGAATTTTCTGCTGGAAGACAGACACTCTTAGTCTAGTCTATTGAGACTCCTTATCCCAGTATCTTCAGGAATAGCCACTGCTGCTCCAAACTTTATGGCACATCTCAGCAGAAAGCAGTACTTTCTGTTGATATTTCCACTCCTGTCAAAAGGCTCTTCAAAAAACTGCTGTAGAACTGACTGGTTTTGTTACAACCACACCGCTGCTGCTTCCTGGACAAAGCCGCAAACAGAAGTGTTCTGCCTCCTTCCTATGCCCTTATCTGAAAGATTAACTTTGTTACTACAACTGGTAGAAATCTGCAAGAGCACAGACCTGTTGTACAAGAGTTCCAGCAGCCGTGTGCACTATCTCCCCTCTCTCTTCCCTTCAAACAACAGGGAAGTAATTGCTGCTGTCAAATAAGGGTTTTAAAGCGAAATACCCACCACCAATTGTTCAGGTAAGAGACAAATCACACATTCTGTGAATAAGTAAGAGTAATTCAGACCTTGCAAAATTGCCAAAAAAAAAAAATCCCAAATACTTCTAATAGGAACCCTAGGTAAATATTTTAGGAGTTTCACATGAGAATAAAGGGAGAGAATAATGGAAGTACGTTTTGATTATCTGCAAGCTCAAACCTTATTCCAGCTGACACTGATGTACAGCTCTCTCCATCTGCATGTATTCCCCTCCTACATCGTTAAAAAGCACCCAGCCACAGAGACCCAGTAGAAGTCTTCCTGGCACTTACTGTTACACTACATACTGATGACATGCTGAGATTAAGCAACTGTACGAACACCGCAAAACCTCACCTTTCTGCAGCAAGTGCAGTAGACGCTACGTTCTAGTAAGCACAGAGATATCTACTGTCTGAAGTTGCTGTTAAGGTGAAACCAGAACACCAAGAAGCAGTCCAAAATTAAAAACTGTATTTATTTTTGAAGTACTTCACAGGATTTTCCTGTCACTTCATTCTGATTTGGAGTGCTGCTGAAAACTCTAGCAACACCTATACTTTCTCCCTCACTGCAAAAAAGCTACATCAAGTATTGCTATCAACTTCATAATACAGTAAGAGATTGAAAAATAAGCTTTCAAATGCACCTATTAAGAATTCACATAATCACAATCACATCTAACATTGTATAGCAGTAAGTGGTACATGCTTACTGGTGGTACCACCCTAACAACAAACAACAAAAAAGCATCATTACCATACTTGGTGCCTCCAAGCTTTGAGACATTGTAGAACTTCTTTTGTGGGTAGTTTCCTAATGCTTCAATTATGGGCTGGTAAGGGCTTCCTGGGAGGAAAAATAAATAAAAAAAAAATCAATTTACAGATGTAGAAGAACAGAGAGTTTGAGCACTGATACAGGTAATGGCAATAGCTTTTAGTTTCTCATTTTACCAAATACAATGCTCCTCTAGGACTGTAAATAAATAGGAATATGGGAAGTTTTTTAAATGGATTGAGACACATAACGACATGGATGTGTGACTAAGATGAATTTTAGAAGTATCTGTAATGCTAGCTATATACGGGTCATGCAAGTCATCAGCACAGTCACACACCTCAATATATTTGACCTTTATTGTCTTAGTTTACCATCTAGAAAGTAGGATAAATGCACCTCACCAACTCAGAGGAGAGATACGGGTTTTAATACAATAGAAAATATAAAGACTTAAGTGCCACACTAATGACAAGCAAACCAGAGACAATAAACTCTGCAACAGCTATTAGGTGGTGTAAATAAATAACGTTTTAATTCAGTTGCAAGCAAACTAAAGGGTCAGTGCCAATGACCTACTCTCTGAGGCCTAAAAAACCCTTCATATAATAAGAGGAAATAAAATCTGGATCACAAACAGTGGGGAAAATGGTGTTAGCTCTCACATCACCGAGCTGCTCTTGTGAGCACAAGCCCCACACGCAGGATGGGCAGCACAACACGTACCCTTTGTTTGCTGTTTACTTTGATCTTAATACCCAGCAGTTACCTTTCCATTGCAAAGCAAACGCAACGTCAGCAGCAGCTCACAGAAACTGCGTCACTTCAACATCTCAACAATTTACATGACAATTCCCCCCCCCTCCCCAAATTAAGCCGAGACCGTTTAGGCCTCGGCCCTACGAGCAGACTCCCCCGTGGGCACACCCCTCGCTCGCCGCGGCGTTTGCGGCGGAGAGAGCGGAGACAGGGACAAAAATGGTGGCCAGGAATAACGGGAGGCCCAGCGGG
>NW_009734342.1:1482-8113 GCF_000703405.1 Apaloderma vittatum | reverse complement strand
CCTTTTTAGCCATCAGTGTGCTTGTAGCAAGGGTGGGCAGAGCCCTTCCCACATCTTCGTTCACGAAGCCCAGCCATGATGATGATCCTAGAGATCCATACCCTATGCTGCTGCAACAGGGGCTTCCTCTTGCAATCGCAGCATTTCCCCTTTCTCCTGAGGGTGCAGAAGAATATGGTCCATGCACGGTCATGCTAACAGCAGATGGTCAGTAATACAACTATTGATAAATGAAGCATTAGGCTCAAGTTCCTGAATAGATATTTCAACACCTTTCCACGAGCTGTCTGGATGCGGACAGCTGACAAGAGCAATCATACAGGGAAAATCCCTTTTGCAGCCTTCAAAACTACCTTGCTGTACAGGAAGACCTACACAGAATAGATTATTGCTAGTTCAAACTAAGAATTCTATTGAAAATCGTATGATGAAAGATCCTAAAAACATCCGAAACTTCTGCAGAGCAAACTGAAGTTGGCGCTAAACAGCAATAGGTATTTATTACCACCATCAGTTCCTTAAGGATAGGCTAACCAGCAGAAGATATTTTCCCCAGAAGGAAGGAAAGTGAGTTTTAACATGGCAACTAAGCTTGGTGAGCAATCAGACTGCAAGGTCAAGAATCACTTTAAGGAAGAAACAGGGCCGCAATACACACAAGTTTTCTCTTTTTAACTCCTCTGTAACTGGGAATGAAAACAGGACAAAGCAATTGGATATAAATACTTAAGGCATGCTACAAAAACACAGCATTGCCAACACTGTTCCTCACTGCGAAGCCTCAAGCAGAGCAGACAATCCAGATCACTCAGCCTCCTGCTGCAACAAAAAAGCTCCCCTCTATAGCTTCAGATAGTCCAGTCTAAGCTTTCCAGCAGGAAAGAAGAACTTGGAGCAAAGACAGTACTCTGGAAGTAAACTTGTTGTTCTTAAATTTTTTAAGTTAGCTGACAGTTACAAATCAATGTTTAATACCACTGAATTGAAACAACATTCCACTCAAAGACTTATCTTCCTGAAGGTTCTTTTTCTGAGTAATTAAAGTATTTAACCTGTTGCCTGGAACTTGCATAATGCCATTTAAAATAAAAAAAAAACCACAGTCACGGACACACATACGAACAATCAATGTTTAATACCACTGAATTGAAACAACATTCCACTCAAAGACTTATCTTCCTGAAGGTTCTTTTTCTGAGTAATTAAAGTATTTAACCTGTTGCCTGGAACTTGCATAATGCCATTTAAAATAAAAAAAACCCACACTCACGGACACATATACGAACAACCAAGTATTTTCTACTGTTATTAACACAAGCGTGTTTTTTATTGTACGGCTTCTTGTTTTCATTTGTACTCTTGTACTGCTGTGGGATCCAGCCTAATACTGATTCTCCAGATGAAAAAGCCTCAGTTGCACCTCCGCTCTCTAGGTGACAAATGACAGAAGCTGTTGCAATACCTTGGCGGCGGCAGATTTCCACATATCAAGCGCAGCTCAGCTCACACTCATGTCTTCAGCGCTTTAAGACTGCCACCTCACGCTGTGGGATGGAGTGACACGCTCCTTTTCCACAAGGCAACGCACTTTGGAAACTTTCAGTTCCTGTTTAGGGTGACGCAGACTTAAATAGGCTGCTTACCCAGCTCTCAATTTTGCAAGACTTGGAGGGTCCTGATCCTTTACACACATACATAATAAACTCACTACTTGCTTCCCTCTGTGGTGGCAGCACAACATGAGAAGCCCAGAGACTGCAACTGGCCCACTGCAGCCAAAGCAGAAAGATAGGATGGATTTATTTCAGTCCTCCAGTGCTCTCTGCCTCTGACCTCCTCCTCACAGCCTGCCCCCCCTTGTAATTTAGTGACCGCTAATCAGCTCTCAGTAGATCAGAAGTAGAGATAGAGGGTTTTTTCAATTACAGCTTTTTTTATTTATTGTATTATTATTAAACTTACAGGGCTATCTTACAGACAGTTGAGACAGCTGCAGTTAACACATGTAATATAAGGACTGAAAGGCTGACACTGTTCAAAGAGTAAATTACACTTAAAAGGAAACAAAGTTGATCACTCTCCATACATGAGTCAAGCTACACTTGGAAGTTATTCTTCAGGTTTCAGAAGGACAGTGGGATCTTAAGGGCCTTGCTTGTCTGTTTTTTTCTGCTAACCTGAACTTCTTCCTGATCTTCACGTTCCCAGTTCTGACTTTGTTCGCAGAGACAGATGCAGCGCGTGACGGAGGCAGTCACAGCAGCGTGCTTGTCAGTCTGCTCCCGGCGGGATAGTTATGACCTGTGCCCTGATCCATTTTCCATTTAGCTCTCTCGGAGGCTGACGACAGGAGGCAGTGAAGAAGTTTAAATAAATGGTGATCTAGCATAACCACTGCTTTGACTCCACCACTATGAAAACAAGAGTTATCACCAACTCCCACACGAGCCTTACATTTTCAGATACCAGTGACTGTTTGACAGCACAATTTCTTAAGCCAGTTTCACTGGAGAAGGGTTACTATGAAGCTTCCTTCAGCCCTTCACAGCAACTCCTCCCCAAAGTCAAACATAACTTTATATCTGCAACTGCCAAGTTTTAACCCCAACACGGCAAAACGAGCGGAGGCGTCTCCTTTGTGCCGGCTGGTGCACAGCACAGGTAAGATTCAGAAAGGCTCCTGACCACCCTTGTCACACGACACGGTGGTGTCCTGTGTGCTCCCATCCTTGGCTCTCATTTCCAGCTCTGTACAGCTCCCTTCCCCACACTCACAACAGCAGCAGAGCAGGACTGAAGCACTAATCTGGATGCAAGCGTCGGGAAAGCCACTGTGTATATCTCAAAGGCAAGCTTTCACCGTGCTTACTGTCTCACATTCTGACATTGTTAAAAAGTCTGATTTTCCAGCTGAATCCCACAAGTAATTAAGATGTACCCTTTACCTAATAACTTGCCTCTAGATGAAATAAACCACGTCACGTATCAAATATTTCTGCATCACTCAAAGCTCCAGTCACGGACCCAGGGTCCCTCTCTGCAACCCACACTACAGGGCAACAAAAAACCAACTATCTGTTTGAGAATTACAGTTCAACTGACTTACACACAGTTCTTCCACCACTGTTAACGTCCAGATAGGATCCTCACATGGCAAATTCTTAAAGGAACAAAACTCCTTTGCTGTCCTCTATGCTACAAAATGCTTATAATGAACTCTATGGACCATTCCTCCAACCCAAAATGTGGATGCTACTTTTAATTTCAGTCTGCCAACTTACAAAAGTGTCTTCCAGTGTATTATCATGTAAAAAATACACACAGCCAGCCTGAAATAACTGCGACTTGTGATTTTCTTTCTGAAATACCAAAGCCATTAATATAATTCTGCTGGGTGTTAGGTAGGTCTACTTTAATACATTCAATATAAAAATGCAATTCCAAGGAAGCTAGGAATGCAAGAAGATATACCAGATGTAATTAATGTTTACCTATCAACACCAAAGCTTGCTGGTTGCAAGTTAGGGCTACTTACAAATTACTTTCTGTCAAGTATTTAATGGCATGGTACTTATACAATCTTACAGTTATATCCTTGATACCATGTACACCTACAAACCTTTCTATTTTTATCTACTAAGGCATTAATTCATGTGACTGATAACTAAACAATTTGTAGCCTGACAAGTTCTCAATTAGTTCTCATATGAATATATTGTATTTAAGCGTAAAGCAGGTCTCAAAAAAATAAATACATCACCAGCACACGAAAGCAAATTCAAGTAACTCTGTGACACAAATATCGCAACCTGCAACTAAAGCCTTTGTTTTCTTCACACCACAGAAGATCCCAGCTTCATTCCTGTTTTACTTCTCTCCATTATATCCGTTCACATGGGACAAGATCAGTATCAAATACTGAATCATCATTGCTGACTGATACCAGCTTATAGGAACGAACAATACAAAAACCAGCATGTGCACCTCATCTCTAATTTTTAAGGAAGTACAGGGATGGTGATATCCCTAACACTGCAAAGGCAGTTTTGAGCACTGTGCAACTCAGCAGATGGAGGACCACGGCTATTGTTCTTCCACCGACACAAAATGACTGTTGTCAAATCATAGAAACAGATGGAGACAAAACATTTTAACACACCACCATCCTTTGAAGACACCTGTTTATTTGATCTTCATGTCTATTAACAATTACTTGTAAGCCCTAATATCCTTCTACAGCTACAGCAGTGTTCCCAAACTACAGCTTTGGTGTAGAAGACTCAGTATGGGAAGCTAAATATCCTAGACAGAGTTCTCAGACTGGCCAGCTGAACCATTGACTTGGGATTCAGGCAACAAATCAAGGTATTTACAAGGACTTCAGGACAGAAGGGTCTTTTTCCTGTTCTTATAGGGCAGTGAGTATACAACTTCAAGCCTGCCCTTCCCTACTTCCAACGAAGCAGGTTTGTACCAAAGTTGGGTTGCTGTTACTGTTCCGGCCTCTTGGATCCTGCAACAGCTTGTTCTGGTCTAGAATCATTGTTTGATTGATCTGTAATAATTCTTTTTCTGTACTTACATTTCAACACCTTCAATCTAAACCGAAAGGTACTCAAATAACACAGACATGCTGAATTGCTTAAGTAACCAGATCACAGAAGGTATCACGGGGATGCTTTCAAGCCACAGTCTTCCATTTTCACCACAAATCAATTTTAACAGGGACAATTTAAACAAAAAAGCTAATTGTTTTAACTCGATGGCCTTTTCTCAAACTGTGCAGGAAGAGAACACCATTACCAGACAGAGCAGCTGGCTGTACCTTGAAGGTCTGTGAGGATTAGTAAGTTAAAAGATGGAAAACCATTAGCTGAGTACAAGGGCATCAATGGAAGAAAAATACAGTCTTTACAGTAAAACTGCTCTAGTAAGAATTTTATTCTCTCAGTTAAAATTCTCCTAGCTCAAACTCAGCTAATGTTAGGTTTGGAAGTACTTGTCTTCGATTGACATTAAATCCAACTAATGATCTACCACAGAAAGCCTGTAGAGCCAAATCTCACAAGTTACTTACCTTTTGCTCTCTTCCACCGCTTTATCCAAATGCTGGAAGATATCTTGGAATAATATGCAGCTGGAGCGACTATTGATGTCATAGCCATACCCTCTCTTCCAGTACTGCTTCAGGTCATTCAGGTATTCCAGTACCTAAAGTTACAGAGTTCACCATTTTTTATTGCAATAATAAAAGGTATTAGTGCAATACTAAGGTAAAATAAAAAAAAACCCAACACCTGAAGCAATGATGTTACCACACACTGCATGAAAGCAACAGTTTTTTGACACACAAAAGAACTGCCACCCCAAACATCAAGGCTCCACTTGAAAATGCTTCAGCATAAAGCGAGACACAACACATCAGAGTCACCAAATTCGGCACCTCGTCTCTGATCACACTTATCAGGGCTACGGAAAACAGCAGGCACACCAGTAATTTTGTGCCCAAGGCTTTGAGCTCTAAGGTGGTTTTCAACATAATAGTGGATTCCCTTCTCCCAAAATAAACCAATGTTCCCTTTGAACATACCAAGTTTTAGCCTTAATAGTACCCTGCAGCTTGGCTACACACCGAGCTAAAAATAAAACAAAAATCCAAGTCTGTTGTGAACCTGCCTGCTGCTAGCTTCATTCGGTACCTGTTAGGTAGTACCCATGACAAGACAATCACTATCCAGTGCTTTTCAGCATTTCTGATTTTGCCATTAACAAAGCTTAAAGATCCTGAGCTTAATTAATCATTCTTCAGATGGAAGCACTTGCCACAGCTTTAACTGTTTCTGCATTCTAGAGACATGCATGCCTCTCAAAAAGAGACCTTGGATTCACGTAAGTGCACACGAGGCTCTCCCTCTCTGTTCCTTTCCTTATGACTTCTAACAGGAAAGCGGTACTTAAAATTTTGTTCACTAATTTTACTGTAGCCAAGCTGACAATTTTCATGGATCTATACCATCAAAATTTCACTTCTCTGTGGCACAACGGATCCGAGAGACAACCACCTCATCTACGAAATTTCAACTTCTTATCCCACGCGCGTCGCTTTGCAGTGAACACCACCTGCCGTCGTACCACTGTGCAACTCACCCCCACGGGGTCCCCTGGCAAAGCCCCATATTCTTCCTATCCCAAGTAACTCCATATAATCAGGAAGATTTCTCACCTCACTGCTAAGTTATTTATGAATATATTGAGCAGCAAAGGCCTCAGCAGAAATCCATGGTGAGCCTGCTCCTCTTTGAGAGGACAGCATTTAGCCCCTAACTCCTCTGCCTACCCTTTAACCAGCCACCTATTTACACAGAGGTCTGCCTTCTTTCCCAGGGGTACTACGGTTCCTTAAAAGCATCGAGGAGCCTTACTGAAAATCAATGGAAACATCTGGCACTTTTGGAAAGAAGAGGAAGCAACATCAGCCTCGTTTAGCTAGGCCCTACTGGTTTTATTAACAGGCGTTAAAGTTTAGAGAATTGATTGTTCCCAAAACCGTGTAAAAGAGTCTTAGAGGACCAGAAGATCTCCTTTGATGCCCTCTGTAAACAAGTCATTTTATCATACGATTATCCCATGC
>NW_009734342.1:0-1451 GCF_000703405.1 Apaloderma vittatum | reverse complement strand
CGGTTCAGAACACTTCTGATGCTACAGAAATAAAAGTATTACATAAATTTAGCATAATAGGAAAAGACAATTTTCGTCAGGACAAATCAAGACTGCATCAGTACTTAAGTCTGAATAAAGAAGGGCATTTCAGTCTTCCTGCTTGATTAATTACAGCTCTTTGGAGACCAAAGCAGTGCTTCATTACATTGAAGAATAAGGGGCACACAGTTTACAACTTCTGACAGCGCAAGGAGTTATATCTGAACACTAAGGCATCTTTTGAAAGCCTCTCAAACACCCTCCCGTTTAGCACATACCTTGGCATCTTCTTCACTGAAGAGTGAACACCATGGGGAGGTCACGTTTTTTATAGCCAACTCATACGAGCAGGTGAGAAAAGCCACTTGAACAAGATCTGCAATAAATGCAACAACCAAGCAAAAGATAAACCACTGCTACACACGAAGCAACCTTCTCTCAACTTGCCTCTAAAATGAGACGTAACGAAAATTTAGCAACGCAAAGAACGCAGTACAAGAAATAATCACCAGTCCAAAGGTCAAGCACCAAAAATAAGAAGTTCAAAGGAATTACTGCATGGAATCCAAATGGCAAACTTCTCGCATTACAGTATTACAGTGGGAAAAGGAAAGGATTTCACATCAAACGCTGCACATCTGCCGACTGACAGGTGTCAACCGTTACCACAAGGAAGGTGTGTCTGTTCAACACAGAGCAGTTTTTGACCACCACTACTCACCCTCCCCATTAGCAGATGAGTTTGAACAGCAGCGTGCTGCAACTTTGGGACTGCGTCTTCAGGGACGCAGCAACACCTATTTGAGGGGCCTCTCCACCACTTGACCACACAGGGAAACCTAGCACTTCTAATCTGAACAAGTGAAATTACAATTACAGGTCCAGCTGTACAGCTGGGCGTTTGAACTGTATCAGGTGTTACAAAAGCTACATCGGCCAGACAAAGGAGAATTAAATGGAGAATGCTCACATCCCTCCAAACTAAGGTAAAGTTGATTCCATCCACAGGAAAAACGTTTTCAGATGTCTTCTTCTTCTGACCACTGACTAACAAGTGTTCATGACTGCAACAATATATGTTTACAGCCTTGTGGGTTTAATTAGAGCCTGCATCTCCAGATCGGAGCACGTTTTAAATTACCTACTCTGCAAAACCACATGCCTGGGAAGTTGTTCTCAGACAAAACCACCCGTAACAAGCACTCGTTACCTGCGTTCAGCTCCTCCACCGGCAAACACAAGGCGCTCGCCACCTTCTCCAAGACCTTCCTCATCTCCGGCCCCTCTTTGAAGGCATCCACCTGGCACATCGCCGCCTCGTTCTCTTCCACCAAGGCCACAAACTTGGCGCAGTGATCAAAAAACCGCATCAGGGAGTCGTTCACTTCAACCTCCACCTCTGCAAGCAAACGCGGGCCTCAGGGAGGCAG
>NW_009734341.1:0-3334 GCF_000703405.1 Apaloderma vittatum | reverse complement strand
TCTGTGATGTTAGTGCAGGGTGGGAATCTGCGACGGAGCGATCAGCCGCTGTCACGATAAGGGCTTTTCCTGAAAGAGCAGCCTGTCGTGTGCAGAAAATGACTCGAGCGCTTCCCCAGCTAATGATCGGGCTGGCTGACACAGGTGGAAAATGCAGGCGAGCTTTTAAGTGCCTCGGGTGGGTTTGTATTCCAGCACGCTGCAGATAAAATTAAAACGTACATCAGCTGTCTTCAGCTCGGCAAGCTGTTCCCTGCAGAGCCTTGCTGGGGAATGTGCGTGCGGGAGGGGAGCGTTGGTTGAGTTGCGGCTCTAAAGGCCTCGTGCCCCCGGTCTCCGAGCTTGTGCTGTTGGTTTGACAGAGGAGGATGTTTTTAGGAGACAGCCGGCCCGTGCTAGCGGGTCATACGTGTTCGTCCTTTCCTGGAATCTAGGCTTCTTCAGGTAGGTTGTAGCTGAGGCTGATTTCTCAGAAGGTTTAATGCCTTTGCTTCTCTCCTGGGACAGGCACGTCTGTCGCTCCCGAGGGCACGAGGATGGCTGGGCAGGTAGAGCCTCCAGCTTTGTGCTGGGAGAGGGGAAAATCCAGTTTTCTCAGTGTAGATGAGCACAAAGTAATTTTTATCTTGAAAGCAGGTGGCTTGCGTGCTGGTCAGAGTTGTGGAAGAAATTCGTGGACTTTATTTCACTGTCTTGGTGTGCCTTTTCCATTTTAATGAGAGACAGTTGGAAGAGCTATGAGGACTCATGACTCTTTGTGGCCTTTGAAGATGACAATGGGCTGTTTTTTCTCAATTTGTTCTTTTTTGCATGGCATGTGTTTTCTTTTTTTTTTTTTAAATATGCTTCCCTGAACTGGGATCTTCAAATTCTACCTTCACTGTTTTAATTTTACCACACCATGTTATCGCTGGAATAATTATCATATAAAGGAATCTGACTTTTGCCTCTTTGTGACTTTCAACATTTCAGAAGACTCTTCTGAAAAAGAAATGTTGATTCTGAGTGAAACCTGCAATCCCGCTGTCCCAGTTTGAGTTGGAAGTCCTTGTCCTAGTTTGAGATAGTCCTTATCTATATTAATCTGTACCAGCAGAAGTATTAAAGGAGACAGGTACCAACACTTGTCATGTTTACTGTTGTCTGCATGAAATTTGAAGTGACACGAGTTCTTGGGCATTGTTTTTAGGCAAAGCAGCAGCAGACAAGCATGCTAGCTTGGAATAAGAGCAGCCTTTACAGAATGAGGCCGCTTATTTCTGACAGATTGTTGAAAAATGATGTAGTCGGTGCTACACAGCTGTAAACTCCAGGTATGTTCTAAGGTTCACCTCGAAAAATGGTGTGCCTTTTTAAAACAGCCAGTAGCACCCATGTAGTGTATTATTTTGCTGCTTCATTCTTGGATATTTTTTTTTTGCTGTTGCATTCTCTCCCCAAAATCAATCTTATGTTAGGAATAACTTTTGGAGGGTTTTTTTTAATGGGTGTGAGCAACTGGTGAAGAACATGTTTTAGAAATAGATGCCTTAAATTAAGCTTATTATAGAGCGACTTTGAAAAAAAAGCCGCCACGCTCATCTGTTAAACCTAAAGGCATTTCATTTTGCACTTATAGCATCTTTCACATCCTGACCTTTAAATATGTAGTAAATGTCAAGTTCTATAAAATTACAGGAGTGTTAGCTGAGCTTTCTTCAAGCCAAGTAAGTTGTGCTTGATCTGTGATCAAACAGGCAATTGATGCCCATATCAGAAATAGTCCATCGTGATAGTACTTTGATCTGGTTGCTTGATTCCCCCCCCTTAAACATGCTTTATCAATAATCTTTTGTTTCATGTATTTTGATAGTGATTTAGAATAGTCATATCACTATCTTTCAGTGCTAAAATAGGAAGTTTGGGTTTTTTTGCAAGGGCTGTAAATGAATGACTGAGATGACGGTGTTGAACTGTTCCTAAATTTAGTAATACCGGTGCAGGTAGTGGCCCAAGGTCACTAATGTCTTACCCAGTGTACTCAGACTTCGTAAAAATGAGTGCAAGGTCTTCAAGTTCTTCGCTCCATCATCATATTTAATTTCTATTTCACAAATGTAAAAGTGTATATTGGTTGTAATGCAGTAAAGAATTAGATGAATAAGTATATAATGCTCTCGGAGACACAGCAGAAACACCAAGAAAATCTGCCGAGCAGGTCTGGAATTGGCGTCTTTAGAACTTGTCTAAGCTAGCAGTCTTTATGGGTGTGATTTACTGCCTTCAGTCCTGCAAGTATTAGAGCAAAGATTTGAGTGTTTTACCACAGCCTTCTTGCCCAGCAGTAATCTGTAGTGGAAGCAGGCTTTGAGCCTAATAGAGCAAAGTAAAATAGCTGAAATTCCAACCCACATTTTCCTTAGCTCAGATGGAAGGAAATAAAAGCTGTCCCTAGGAACAGATGGTGTTGCTGCAGGCTGCTTTTTGCATCTGACCCGAACTTATTTTCAGCTTTGAAACCTGAACCTGCTGTTCTTGGATGTCTTCAGTATTTTTTTTTTTCCTTTATTAAAACAAGTTGTTCCATGAGCAGCAGAACTAGTAAAGCTTCATTTCCTCCAGATTTTTGTTCCTTGTCCCGAATGCCCGGCCCACCCCTCTGGGCACGCGGCAGCGGTTTGAAGCTGCGGCTGTTGTGACGCTGATGCGCTCTTGCCAGCTCTGTCTTCTCCTCGGGTGAGGACTGCCTCTTACTTTGGAAACTGGTTTGGATCTGCAGAGCGGTGGAAAAGAACTTCATTTTGCAAGCTCTGTCTGTCCTCTGTTACACCTGAGTGTGCCTTTACCTGGGGAATACGGTGATTGGATTGATTTGCTTTATCACACCTGCAGATGGAACAGTTGGTGCTGGTGCTCTCCTTGTCAATGGGTTTAATAGCATCCTCCTAGGATGTGTGTGAATTTGAGGATCCCAATAAATTGTGCTGTCTCTGCCAGACACTTACTGTTGTGGCCCGTGAGGGAGGAGGATTCTCAATTCGTTTACTACCGAGGAGAAAATTCCTGAGTCATCTGGTGCAAATTAATCCTGGGTGAGCCTGTGACTGTGCTTTTGACTTTCCAAGAATGTTCTTGTTGTCCTGCAGCGAAGATGAGTCGGGAAGGTGCAGAGGGGTTGGCCCCTAGGAATGCAGGATGTGTGGAGCTGGCCCCGAGAGAAGCCTGGCCGTTGTGCTGCTCGTTTTCTGGCTTGCTTTGTTAGGGATAACAGCCGTAGGTTATTTTCTCATGTGTCTTGGGCAAGTCTGGTGAGTTCCCACAGATAGTCTGGTGAGGTTCCCACAAATTGGAAAAG
>NW_009734340.1:0-15760 GCF_000703405.1 Apaloderma vittatum | reverse complement strand
CCCCGGGCCGGGCTGCGCGGAGCGGCCGGGAGCCTTAGTCTCCCTGCGTCTGTGTGTGTGTATGTGTGTGTGTTTGCGTGGCAGCTCGAGAATGAGTAAGAGCAGCGTTTCTGTAAGGTTTAATTGCTGCTCTCTCATGTGCCGTCCTCTTCTGTAGTGGTGCACGCTGAAAGGCGTCGCTGGTAACTATAGCTTATGTACGTCTGCAACAAAAGGAAAAAGTACGAAGTATGCCTATTAAATTCCTTAAAAATAAAAGAGCCTTTCAGTGTTCACGTGTCCAATTAGGTAAATAATGTGGTGTTTACTTCTGGGTTTCTTGTAAACGGAAGCTAATAGCTTCAGCTCCTTCACCTTAACTGAGTCTTTAAAAATGAGGATGTTAAGTGGGCCGTACGTATCCCAAGAGTCACCTGGAGAGAGACTTGTGAGTATGATCTCTGAGCCTGCTTTGTAGCATTACTGAACTGTCCTGGTAGAAAGACTGGCCAAGTGTTTGTTTTCTGACCGAAAGGAGCCCTAGTGTTTTGTTTTGAGCTTGCATTTCCACTTCTCATTGGAAAGAGACTTTACATTCTGCAATGCAAACCATTACACTTCCATCGGGGGAAGCAATATGTACCTCTGCTGGCATTTCACCATCTGGAGACAAGGTGTGGAGAAGTCTGTGCAAAAAGCAAGCAGTTGTTCTTTGTCTTTCCAATGAAAGTTAAAATGAGAAGAGAGGAGCTCCTGGAAGAGGGGCCATGTGCCCTAGGAGAAGATATTGGCATTCTGTTAGTTATCAGTAGTTAATAGTGATTAAAACTGAATTATTAATTAAAAATCCTTTTCAGCTGGTTTATTAATCTAATAGCATGTACCTTAATATTTAAATCCTGGGAAATGGTGAGCATTTTTAATAGAATGGGGAGTAACTGGGATATGTAGAACTTTGATGTAGGTTTAAATCCTTCAGTCTCTGCTTGTGAGGCAGCTTGTCAAACATTTTTTGTGGAAGCCTCCTAATGGTAGAAATTATAGGGATTGCCAGTGCTAGTCATGTTTACCCTTTTTGCTTTTCTGTAAAAGTGAGAGAACGTGACATGCTCTCGTACCAAAAGATCAGAAAAGAGCCTTCTGTGCTCTGTGTGAGAGGTCAACTATGGGGTTAAATAAGCTGTGATACTAAATAGTGAATGTAGTCCTTTACTATTGCAGATTCCTTGATCTCAGTCTTTGCTTTGTTACGTTCTTCTGAATTTGAGGAAAGAAAAAAATATAACCATTTTAAGGTGAAGTATTTTGAGTTGCATGCACTTTGGCAGTGTTGAAATAATGTTGTCTTTTTTAAGTCCTTAAGGAGAGGATCTTTAGGCGTGAAAGAGAAAGCTAGAATGTCTCCTAGCTGTCTATTTGTTGCAGTCCATGTCACCTGTGGGCATGTACTCTTTACATAAATAATCCCTAGAAATAGTATGCTATTTGAGGGTGAAGGAAAAAAAAAAAGTGGGGGAGGTGGGCAGGGAGAGATGTGGCTGCAAGGATAAGGCAGTGCTGGCTAAAAGCAGCCAAGGAGGAACACAAAACTGTTAAATAAGTGTTGTTGGAGACCTTGGGGTGGTCCATGTGTCTTCCGTATTCCTGAAAAATAGTTTTGTTCTTAACCTCAGTTATGTGCAGGCATCCCAGCGTTTGCTTTTTTCTGAGGGATTACGTTGAAACAGGGGGATTCTGTCTAAGATGAGCTTTTACTCCTGTTAAATTTCAAGTGCATGTGACTTGGAAGAAAATAATTGCTCAGGCAAGGGATGTTGCTGGCTTAGAAACTGATGTATGGCAGTCTCCAGTATCTAAGAATAATGTAGGTGCAGTGTCTTGTTACGTAAAAAGTTGCTCTGGCCAACTGCATTTTGGCTAATTGACAACAGCATTATTTCCCCTGCAGTTTCACAACTGAAGAAGAAATGATTATATCAGGAATTTTTAGCTTTGTGACTAGATTTGTTTGTTCTGCCAGCCTAGCAAGAGCTATAGGATATAGTGGTCCTGGGAAGAAGTCGCAGATCACATGTGTTCTGGATGGGGAACTCCCCATCCCCTTGAGAGTGCTTCCAGTAAACTTCTAATGGCTCCAAGCTATTGAAATCAATTTGCATCTAAATTGAAATCTATTTTAGGTGAACAAGGTAGTTTGGTAGGCTAGTGACGACATTCTTGTGAGCGTATTGTAGCCTGCCCACATCACACGTGCAATTATGGGAAGACTGTTTTAAGTCTCCATCCTACCTTATGAAGAATTGATGTGAGGAACCAAGAAAATAGAACAGTTGGTATCGTTACTGTACATTCACTGAATGTTCTGCAAAATGTTTTACATTGTATAAATTACTGAGTAGGGAAGAAGTGGTTATATGTTATTAGTCTATTGAAGTACTTAAAATCAGTTCTTAGGGTAGTTCTAAAATGTTATGGGTAAGTCTTACTGTCTGCAGATTCTGAAATTATTTATAATCCTTGTGAATGTAAAGAACTTAGAGTCACATTAACTATAGCAAATATGCCTTGCAGACAGACCAGGGAGTTATTAAATCCTATTTTGCTTCTTGTCATGTTTTCTTAGCTGTTGTGAGTCAATGTGAGCACCTACCAACCAAGGATTTGTCAGTGGGCACAGCTGCTTGTTGAATCTCTTTGGTAGATGTGCAACCCTCAACCATCAGGTTAGGCTTATACTCCGAGTCTTAGGAGCTCTACAAGCAGCAAAAAAAAAAAAAAAAAAAGTCTACAGAAGAAGCAGTGCCGAATTTAGAGGCCGGAACAAGTTGGAAAGAACTGTAGTATAGGCTAAGTAACACTGCGTTGGAATGACCTGATGAGAGAATAGATTGCGTTTGCCTAGCGGGTAGCTTAGGTTTTACTAGTAGTGGTTCATTTAGGATTAGTTTTGTGTCTGTCAAAATTCACAGCACCTTTGGTGCAATAGGTTGGTAACACAGAAGTGTCCAGGCTGGGCATAGAGGGGAAGAGGGGAGAAAGAGGTGTGTAGGAGAGGTTAGACAACGTAAAGAGAAGAGATGTAATGAAGAAGACAGTTACTATAGAGAATTCAAAATAAGCTGTGCTGTAATCAGTTTATAATGCTAATGTGGAGAGGAACCAAGAATGCAAAGAAGGTAGCGCAAACAAGAGAGAGAGTTGGTTGCGTAGTAACTCTGCAAGCATTACTGTAGGGGAATTGATGATGCTTATTTTGTGTTATTGGTTCCATAGTTCAAGCAATTATGATATACATTGAATTCCTACTAGTACGGTTCATGTAATGTATTGTATTTTTCTCTATAACAGTAAGTTTATTACATCATTTGATGTGGGAGTGTGGGAATGTCTGGTGCAGTGGCCCACAAGGTTTCATTTAAAAATGGCATGTAAATACACTGTATGAACAAACAGGTATTTCTGCAAATTAAGGAAAATGCGATTTTGCAAAGGAGCTTGGCACCTGTGCCTAACAGGTAGTAGCAGGGATCCAGCCACACGTTGGGACCTCATTCATTTTACTCTCTGAAATGTTAACTTAATACCCTTCTGTGTCATTGGTAGACTTAATCTTTAACGCTGATCCTTGTTTCCAGCAATCTGAGAGTGCATATATGTAACACCCACATAGAGGCAGGCAGAAACATTTCCGTCAACATTTAAAGAGAGTGCAGTAAACATGGAAGACTTCCAGACATGAAACTTCTGTGAAGGAACTGTTAAAAGCAGCTACATGTGGTATAGTCCTTCTCTTTGCTAGCACTCCCATTCAAGCCCATCGGTTTGCACAGGGTACAGCTAGCCGGTCGTTTCAGGGTGGTACCAGTGCAGTCCTGTTGGTAAAGCTGTGCTGTTTCCCAACGAGGCTTTAGTACGGACGTCGTTAATTCCACCAATGCCTTCCCCAGTGAGATTTGTTTCAGACCTCAAAATAAAAGAAACTATACAGACAGGAGAATAATAGAAATGTGATAAACATCTGCAGGCATGCTGCGTCAGTCACAAAACCCACCCTAGGCTGGTGAGGTCATGCCTTGGAAGATGTTTGAGTAGATGGACCCAAAGGCCCTACTCAAGGCAAGGCTGGTAGAAGCTCAGTCTTAACCATCTGTCAGTGTTACCCATGGAGATCAGTATAAGCAACATCAGATACTGAATTAAAGTGATTGTTGTGTCGAAGAGCTATTTTGGTTTGACGCTGCTAAGTTATCAAGTTTTTACGTGCTTAACCACCTAAATTAATTCCACCTTTGTAGTGTGACATGCAAATAAAGCTTCATTTCAATTGTCAGAACTCTTGCATTTTAAGAAATAACACTTTAAATTGCATGCTCTTCTTAACTGGTTTCTGTAAGGTCAAAATTTGTATTTAACAATATTTAAATTTAGAGTTCATTGCAATGCTTCAGCAACTGGCCCAGTGTGGTCACGAGTAATAGCTCAGTACACCTTGTTGCAACTTGAGTTCTCTGACTTTTTATACATTTACTTTTTTGAAATTGTCACTGGGGTGAAAATGAACATGAAATTTGTTTTACGTCGCTGTTGCTCATGTCGTGAAGTCAGTGAGGCAGCACTGGTCTGTATGAGTACAATTTGTTAAAACATCTTTCCTTCATGCTCCAGGTTTAGTATTTTTACCTGCTGCTGATCAGGCGTGATGGCTTTGAGATTCCAATTAATTCATGTGCACTGGAAGTGAGGTATATAATAAACCAGGAAAGCTTAACCTAGAAAAAAACCCCCACTGCATTCTGGACTCGTTCTCTATATAGCCCAGCATTGTCAAGCAGAATTTAAAGAGACTATTCATTAGGTTATATATAAGAAACTCCTTTCTGTTAAGCAAGTTCACAGTCTACAATGTTATTAAATGGTTAGTGTTGCAAGGAATTAAAAATGGCTACATGTAACTTTCAAAAATAAAATTCAGTGTGGCGTGCAAGATGTTGGAGTATCCCAACAGGTACCCACTGGCCTGAGGTCTGAAGTGCTAGTAGTTGATTTCTTTTCCTTGTTTGATGAAGACTGTGATAAGAACAGTAGGGAAAAAATAAGACTGTAATAAAGAATAGCAAGAAAGCTGCTAGTCCAAATTACTCATTTGGTTTGCGTGTGTAGTGTAACATAAAGGACTGTTTTTTAGAACATATAATTAGAAAAATATAGGTGCTCTTGTTTCAGAAATATTAAAAAAGGTGAAGTTAACAAAGTGATCTTTTCAGGTGCAGTGTTCTTTCTGGGAAGAGCTTGTCTCAGGTGTGGTTGTGTTAGCAGGAGCTGTTGCTGCTTTTTGGATTTAGGGGTTAAATTCTAAATCTTAATCTCAGTCTTCTTTTTTGCATCTTGTTTTGGTAATAACTTGAATTTTAAGTCATGTTCTCAACATTTTACTCATCTGCTACTGCAGTGAAGGGTGAATACTCACTTCTAACCAATCTGTACTGCACATCTCTAATGTCTCTATTAAGGGATCCCACTGCAGGCACTGCCAACCAGTATTTCCACTGTTCAGAGTTAGGGAGGTTACGATCTGTACATTGACGGTGTTCTTCAAGAGGCCAGTAGCTGATCCACAAAGTATTTCAGGAGAGGCTGTTTGTGTATTCCCATGCAACTGGCTCCCTTTCAGTCATGAACTTTGGGCACGTAGTTAGTAGTTTTAGTGATGGGCTTACGGTTACAGTTAAAATTAAAAGAAAGATTTTTGTAGTGCAGCTGCTCACCAGAATGCTACAGTTTCTCAACTCCTCTTTGCCCTGGAAAAAGAGAGTAAGATACAAAATGTTTGGTTTTTTAATAATTCAGAATGCTTAGAAGATCTTTGTTTTTATTTTGATAAACTTTACAGTCCTGTGTCTTTAAAGCTTTTCATTGGATCTTATTGGGAAAGTTGATCTTTTTGGGTAACTTGCTTTGGCACATGTTTAACTTTTCTAGTACAAGAGCGTCTTTTTCTTAAGATTAAATGAAGGTTACCCTGTATCTGTTGTGTTTTATGCCTTGCAAAGTTTGAGCTATGTAGCTTTGGCAGTCATAATCTATAGAGGAATGAAATAATGTAACAAAAATATTCTTCTCTGCAAGATTTGAGTTGTACCCAAGACCACGTGTATAACATGTATAGTTTAAGGGAATTTCTTCAGGCTGGAGTATTTCGAAGAGCATTGTGAAAGCAAATTAGATCTGGTGATCTTGTGGGTAGTTTGGAAAACTTGAAGAAAGCCATTCATTGCTTGAGGAGCAGACTTTTTTATTATCATCTTTCTAATAGGTTTTACTGCAGTCTTAGGAGGTAAGACTTTTTACAGATATGGTGGGAAAAAAAATTCTGGGAGGAAAAACTGAAGCAGAAACAATGCTGTAGGCACATGCTAGGACTTTTTATTTATTTTTAAAATATGAACAGTGAAATACAATATGATAAAGTACTGAAATGAACATAAGTAGCCCAGTCAAGGTGGCATTAATTATTCTTGGATTGTCAGTAGTTTGAAGGAAATATTTTCAGGAACTTAATTTCTGTTTCTCAACAGACTTAAAATCTTTCACGCTGACCATTATCCTGTGAATAACAGGATGGCTTTCAAAACCACTAACTTTTCCAGACTTTATGCAGGCATCAGACTGTATTGAGGAAAAAGAAAAGGAATGATTAGGAAAAAAAGCTGTAAAATTAATTTCTGACTCTATGGAGAATTGATGCTGTTCATAGTACTGCAGCTGAATTGAAAGTGTGCAAGTGATCATCTGGAAACAAAATGTTTTCCTAAGTCAGTGGTGGTGAAGGTTTTGTAGGCCAGAGGAAATCCTATATTACATGCAACATTGAAAAGGTATTAGGTCACATACTTCTCACTGGAATTTAAAAGTTCACATGTACAGAAAATAATACAGCTCATGGTAGTGTTTAGCATTGCTACATGTGTAGGATTAAATCAATTAAGTGTTGATAAAGAGACTGCATTTCACCATAGACAGACTTCTGTAGTGGTTCTTCCCTGGGGAGCCTGACTTCTAAAATAAATCAGATTTGGTCTGTGACCACCGCTGGAATACCTTTAGCTTTTGCATTACCTGCCTGGCCGTAGGAAGACACACTTGAAACCCAATTAGTCATGTGCAGTAGTGTACCATCCTTAATGGTGCCTTGTCCAAGACTCCTTACCTTTAGAATGTGATTACAAAACTGGTTTTTAAGTTGCTTATCTGAAGTATTTGAAAGCTGTTTCACTTGGATACCCAGATAGTCTAAAATGAGTGTTATTCTTACTTCAGTGTTCAGAAATGAATCCATGATTTTCATGTGTTGCTGTATAAAGAACATTTTTTAGATAGCTTGTTCTGTTAGAACTTGGAACTTACACACTTAACATTTTTTAAGTTGTTTAACAGTTCTGCAGTGTTCTGAATTATCATTTGCACGTTAAGAGCTATAAGAATTTGAATAGGAACAAAATGCAATTTTTAGAAGTTACTACTTTGCAATTCAAGAACATGTAACTTAAAAATGTCTTCTGTGGTATGCAAAAAAAAAAGTCTTATAAGTATTTTAAACAGGACAAGATCAAAACCACCTTGCACTGGCACTTTATGTGGAAATTGATACGTTGACCTATATATTAATAATTTCATATTAAGTTCATTAATTGAATGCCATATTTTTCTAGTCATTGCACATTTTATGCCCATAATATGCGAAGTAACTATGATGCATTGCCATCTGTTAGATGACTGGCAAGTATATATTAAACTAAAAGACCATTAATTGCCCGATTGAGTCTTTTAGATCTACTAGATTGACTCTACCAATTTTTCAAATCACAGATCTAATAGTTTTAGAATAAACAGCATCTAAAAATGAGGAGGGGTCAGACTAAACAGTGTTGCAGCTGTATTAATGCTGTATTACCATCCAACATTAGGTCTATAACCACTTGTGTCCTTGAATCACCTATTCAAAAGGTTAATTACAAGTCTGTGTATTTGCAAGTCAGTCTTATTCAGTGAGTCACGCATATGAAATTCTCTTCTCCTGAATAAAACAGAAGAATGATTAGGATTTTAAGAGGAGCAATTTGCACTTCGTAGAAGGTAAACGGGAGGAGAAGTTACTGGAACAAAATATGGCTACAAAAATAATGCTCTTGCAATACTACTACGAAAGAGTACTTACAAATTTGTCATTGCGTGGTAAAACAGATGGCAAAGTCATAAAATGAATGATGAAGTAACTTACTTTGCCAAAACAGATTTCACTAATTAAAGTTATTTGCTACAGCTGGATGATTCCTTGGAGGAATAAAAGGAATTTTTTGAAATGCAAAATCCAACACACTCCTGTTTTATTAGGTTCCATTTGGCTGGTGTATTGATGCAGTCTGCCTGTGTGGAGAGCGAGTGCTTGCCCGCATTTGTGAAGAGGAGACGGAGAATTTGGTGGTACCTGCCTCTTGATGTCTCTTGCTAATGACCTGTGCACGGTCCTGTGTGTTTGCACCATTTGTGCTGTGGCCTTTGATATAAATGTGCTTGCACCTGCTGGAGCACTTGTTCCTTGCATCCTTCATTGCTAGAAGCCAATTAATAAAAAGTGAAGGGTAGTATGTTTTGTTATTCCTGCTCTGTTTAGTTGAAACTTCATCTAGCTAGACGTTGACCACGGAGAAGAAGGCGGTGCCTGCCTCAAATGCTTGTTTTTGGAAGCTTAAACTTTCTTCTATGTCAAGAATTTCATAGGAACATTATTCAAACAAGGCTTCTGTGTTCATTCTGTCTGTGCTAATACCTTGAAAGAATTCAAGGGTATTCGTGTGAGTTTTCACGGTAAGACTATATGACTGGCTAATGAGGCAAAATAAGTTGCTTTGAGCAGGATAAATTCCCTGAGCTATTGAGCTATTGGCATCAGAACTTGTCTCACTGTGAAGCGAGCTGGTGCTGCTTTGACCAGCCAGAACCCTAACCTATAGAAGGGATGCAGATGGCATCTTCTGGTGGAGCCTAGTGGAAACCTTTTTTTTTTTTTTTTTTAACTTTGCAGGTACCTTTTTTTCTCGATTTCTCTGTCACAAGGTAATTTCCCTGTTACTCCATTCCTGTTTGGGTGGAGTTTTGAGTTTACTGAGTGTGGATTTTAAGTCATCCTTTCTGGTTGTAGAAGTGACCATAAGGATATTTGCTTTTATTAGAAAATATGCATCTGACATTCTGAACTTCTAACTAAAGGAAGAATGTCAAGTTATAAACAATTAATGTGATACTGAGAGTAAAACCTAATTTGTGGACCTGTTCTGGCAAACCTATATTTTTCAAGAATGTTTTTTGAAAGTATTTTTCAGACTTTATTTAAAAAATTTACTTCAGCAAGCCAACGCTAACATTTAAATCTTCCTTAAATTTATTCAGTGAATGTTGAAGTGTAAGGGTACAGGGGCAAAAAGGACACGGTGATGTGATGGAGAATTCTTTTGAGATATGATTGCAAAGCCCCCTGGTTTTATGACACTGAATGTGCTGTGAGAAATTTTTTGAATGCAGAGCTTTTGAAATTCTTTTAAAAGTGAACTGCTGAGGCTCATGCTGCAACCTTTGGCATATTGCCTTTGAGGGAACACCATTTTTGTTGCTTTCCAGAATAGCTGGAAGCAACAGCTCTCTGGAAGTGTGAGTGATGCCTGACTTACCAACCAAAAGTTGGCTTCCAAATGTGCTTTCTTGCACTGGAAACACGGGGTGAAAATGCCTGTAACTAGTATGTCCTAGTGATGTGATTGTTCACTCTTCTACCATGACTGCCCTTGCAGTTAATTCTCTCCTCATGGTGTATAACGTTAAATCAACACAAAATGAATGCCTTCTGTTAATATTCTAAATTACAGATCTCCATGTTTAGAAATTTAATCTCGGAGAAGACATGACTTACATTTTGTGTTAAAGCAGTGCTTCAGCACTGAACCTCAGAATGCTAAGTTCCCTCAGGGCAGCAGCCATGTGGTGAACTTGAGGAAGCAGAAACAATATTGCAGGCTCCCATGTAAATGTGTGTATTGCCAAAATTACTTCACAGTGTAACTTCAGTTAATTGAACTATGAAAACAAGTTGGCTGCTGGTGTTAACCTAGATGTTGTGCTTGAGTTTGCTGCTTTTCCCACTGATTTCTGGATCAGTTCCCATAAACCATTGAAAGCATCTAGAATTCTTCCAAATGTCAAATAATAAACATTACCTAACTTGTAAAAAGTGAGGAATCTTCAGCAGGTGCTAAGTTCAGTTGAGGAACCTTACAACGCTTGCGTTATTTTTCCATAGTGTTTATAGGCTGGAGGTGCCGCAGTTCAGCTTTCCCCGTGCTCAGCTATGTGTTTTTCTGCTCTGTCTTTTGTGCCAGCAGGCTTGTTTAGGTAGCTAATCTGTCTGAAAACCAGTATAGGTTATTTTTTGTCCAGAGCAACTTTAGAACTGCTTTGCCACCTGGTTGTTGCAAACACCAGTGTTATTGGAAGGAGGGGTATGGGAATATCAGTGAGACTGTGGCACGTTCAGTTTATATCAGCCCTGGAGACACACATGGTTGGGCTCAAGTGTGTGTTTTATCAGCTCTTTATATGGACAGTGATGTAGCTGCTTGATTTTCTTTTCAGTACACTGCAAGCTTTAAAATCTTAAAACCTTGATTTTGTTCCAGACTATTACTGTTGTTCAGTTTGTCAGGGTTTTCTTGTGCTGTTCTGTATGGGTTTCAAGTAATTTCTTTATGGAAGTGCTTGTCCAGAAGGATGCCAAAGAATTGTTTTGTTAATAAAATGCTGAAATGATGACTTAAAACATATGGAACATATAGATCTGTTCCCTTCAAAACTGCTTGATTCATGGCTATGCCCTGAAGCTGGCACTGAGTGAGTGACTGCTAGAAGGCTGTGAAGGCTTGTTTACTGTTTGCTGGTGGTTTAGTGACTTCTTGGTTCAGGGATCTCAATTTTTGTGGTGACGTCCTAGGAGTAGAGAGCTGCGGACTTGTGGGGACCACTGTTCTCTACAGCCACGTGATGTGTAATTTATAGGATAGATGGGGCCTCGGTTACTTGAAGAGTTCACTGGCTGACCCTTCCAGTTTTGGTGCCTAGATATGGTTACAGTTTGAAATGCCTGTCTCAGGAATCTGGGGAAATGTAGGTCTTTTGCCTGAGGAGATTTGCTGCTGCTGACAGATAGAACTTAAGTTGGTTTTCTACCCTTTGCTTTTCTTAGTAGATGTCTACTCAGCTTAGTAAATTTGTTTTATGGTTTTTGGAAAGCAATGTTCTTAACAAATCTTGGATGTGACTTAACTGCTTGTCAAAATCATGGGAAGCTATGAATCCTAATTCCCACTTTAACAGGTTTATGTCAAAGGATTATTTTCAAGATAAAGGAAAGGACTTACTCTGAAAGCATCTCTAGCTTATTCTGAGGTTGAGGCAGCCTGTTTTGCTGTCTAACAAGACTAGTAATTTTTAAGATAGGCTTGAATATTTGGGCTTGGTTTCAGTGATTAATATTTGAGATATTTATTTCACCTTAATACAATACTGATGTTACTTACTAAAGAGCTTGACAGATATTGCATGTTTAAACTGTAGTAAAAACACCAGTCAAACATAACTCACGGAATGATGCTTATTGTAATAATGCTGATCTAACCTAAAAAAATTTCCTTACTCTCCAGTTCTTAATACAGCTGACTTCATGTATCCCATCTTACCTCCTCAAGTATCCCATCTATTTCTGAGTCATGGGGTGTTTCTGCTGATCTGGTTTGAATATTGTAATTGGAAACAGCTGTTGGGAGGGTTAGACTCTGCTTGCCTGGAGTTGCCTCCCTCTATTTCCAGGAACGTTTTTGTTGCAGGAATATCTGAGTCATTCTTGAGGTGTCTTCCAGATACTTTGCATCTAGTATGCTAGTATATGCTGATCATTTCCAAACAATATAGTCTCAAGTTTCATTTTGCTGTTGTTAACCAAACTGAAACTGCTGGACTCAATAAACAATGAAGTAACTGGATGAAATTCTGATCTATTAGTAATGGATAAGGTTGTATTGCTTGATGATCCCTGGGACGTGAAATATGTTAACACTTTAAAATTCTTGGTCCTGTACATTTCCTTAGAAAGCTGAATTTGTAATTTGTAGATCATGAGTAGCAACAGAGTCAGTATCACAAAACTTTGAAAAATCTTCAAACTTGCTTTAGAAGATAGGGTTACTGTCAATTAATTATTATAAATTTTAACTTCAGAGCAAGATAAAAAATATGCTCTATTTCTGGAGGTGATAGATTATACTAAGTGTTCTTCAATTTAAAAAAAAAAATCAAATTATTTGTTTAAAAGAACATGAGTATCCATTACTAAATTTAGTTGTTCCTAACTGATTGGTACAATATTGTAGCTTTCTGGAAGTGTTGTTGTGCAGGTAGCTCACATATTTCAATTAAATTATTCCTATTCCTTCAGATGTATCAAATTGTAACTCAGTTTAAAAGCAGAGTAAAAGCAGGTGCTGTGATATATCAGCTACTGATTGTAATTGATGCTTATTATATAAAACAGTCTGCAGGGAAGAAAGTTACTCATAAAAGTGAGTAGGTAATGAGGTTAATATGACAGTCTCGCAAATCTTTATGTAATCTCCTCTTAAAGGTAAGGAGACAAGAACTGGAATTCAGTTTGATAGTTTTATGAAGGCTATGAAAATAGTGATACAAGAAATTGCTTTGTAATTGAAGAAAGGCACCAGTATCTCTACTTATTAAGTAGAATCTACTATACTAACTGTACTAACTGTATTTAAACAAAAAGCTATGTTTGACTAGTCCCCTTCAAACAAATGCCTGCAGCAAATCAAAGTTCTCCTGTTAAGGACAGCTGGATTTTCACAAAGCCTGCATTCAGCTTTATGTATAACACTGCAGAAGACGCCAGCTGAATTTGTGCCTGTAATGATGTGACTTCGGTGTAATGCTTCTCCTTCCCTGGTCTGCTCTCACTGACATTGCATTTACGAGGCTCCAGGGGATCAAAATGGACAGAGTAGCTTGACCTTTTTTTAGTCACATTCACAAAGAAGAGCAGCATGATCGTGTGTTTTGTTCTTTTGCTAATTCTTGGCCTATTGTCCAAGAGGTTCAGGTGTCTTGGACATGATTGTTCCTGTAAATTTCCTGAGTATCCCTTAAGAGGGAGAAATCTCTACCGGTGCTCCATGCGAAGGAAAGGAAGCAACCCGAGCTGGGTGCCTGTTGCCCTGTCCGAGTTGGTATGCAGCTGCTCTGGCCACGTTTTTGCTCCTTTTCAGTACATGAACATTGGGATTCTTGTGTCGAGGAGGGATGTAGAGGACAAATGGCACAGATATGTGAGGAAGCATGCTTTAATTGTTTTGGAGCAAGTTTATTCTGTAAGAAAAAGCCATCTGAGAAAATAGGACAACTTAAGAGGAGTCTTCTGAATTTGATCAGATGAGGAAGATGAGCGAGGGGAGAAAAAACATTGGTTTTTTTCACCAATAAGTGTATTTTTAGGTCTCAGGTTATTGGGCTGAAGAAGTAAATGGAAGGAGAAAATAAAGACTGATGTAGAGTGATCAAGGATTCCTGCTTCATTTTTTTTCTTCCTTCCTACCATGGAAAAAAACTTTTGTTGTTTTGTTTCTGGTTTTGGAGTTGTTTTTTGGTGTTGGCATGTGATCATCTTTCTTACTCTTGTGGATCTGAATAAACCACACTGTGCTCTACAACTTTCTGCAGAAGTTAAGATGCATCCTAGGCCTGTTACAGGAACACTTTCCAGCTCGCTCCTCTGGTGGGTGGACAGCTGTATGTTGTGTTTAAATCCATGGAGGACTAGAGATTTCATTTTATTTCTTGCATAGAGGACTTCCATATGAGGTGTTAAAATCTGGAGAAGTTTGTGATGCAGGTAGAAGCCAATAACTCAAGGCAGGGAACTATTTTACAACTCCAGCTGCAAGTTCGTGTTGCTCCGTGATCTTAATCATATAGGATGTGTTAAAAGTTCTCTAGCTACCTACTCTTCTTTCTCTTGACCAGATTTCTAGACTGTTGGACACAATGCCATTGCTGATGCTAACATGAGTTATAATTCCTAATCCTGCAGTAGCTCTTATTTAATCTAACCGCTCCCTAACCTTGCTTTCCAAAAATGATCCTGGGCTCCAACTAGAAGCCCGCCATTAAATGGAGCGTGGAGTTGTGGGGGGGTTATCTGCAAGCAGGTAATAAGCAGCTCTAGGATCTTTGAGAACTGCTTGCTTTGGCCGAGCAGCCAGAGAGATTCACTTGTCTGTGCCCTTTATCTGCTCAAGCGCATTGGAAAGGGGCAGTTTCCTAGGAGCAGCAGAGGTGAGGACTGAGCTGTAGCGTGGTGGTTAGATGATGCCCTTGCCCTTCCAAGTGAAGGTATGGCAGTACGCTGTTGAGCCAGTTAGGCTTTCCCTTCCCTTCCAACTTGCTGGACTGCTCAAAGAACTGTTGAAAAATAAACTTTTGTGTACATCATCAGCTGTATGACTGTGATGGGGATTACCGATGGGTGTGGTAAAAAGCTGACCTGTATAAATGGATAATACAGGTATTGACAACACTTTGCACTGTGTGAACCTCTCTTTGCTGTAGGGTCACAGGGTTCTGCTGCAGGATAAGCACATGCTTATCTTCTGACCCCCAAACAACTAAAAAACCCAAATAATCACCATATGAATAATGTGAAAGTAAGCTTTTTTTGAGCTTCATACAACACGATTCTTGCCACAGTCTGTCAGTTTTATACTAATTATAAATTAGGTCAATTCAGAAACTAGATATGACCCAAATTAATATTGCTTATGAAAATAAGTCAGGCTACATAAAGTAAGGGTAGAAGAACTTCCTTTACATGAAACTTTGTCTCAGATGCTGTAGTGTTAAAATTGAAATCTGTGTTTCTCTTTGCTTTTGAAAGCAGACTGAAGCAAGTGGAAGTATGTGGCAGTAGTTTAAAATGTATTGGTTTCAAGATCTTTCTCCTCTCTGGCAGAATACCTGCTCTGAGGCAGTCTCTCTGGATCGAGTGTCATTTGCACAGTACCAGATTGTACACGTCTTGTAACTTAGTTCTCTTTTCACATTGTTTTTTAATTTTGCCAGCGTTATAGCTTTACTGGATTGTGAATAACCTGAAACCAAGTCGACTTCCCTGAGCCTCCTACAACTACAAAATGTGGCAGAGTATTTATGACAAGCTTATCTTTAAGATTTGAAGTCTGTGGTAGTGAAGTGTGTGTGAAGTTTTGCCATCTTCAAGATCTTACTGGAATGTTGTTCAGTGACAGTTCCTGATGACTTGATCGCAGGGAATACTGCTTTGACTGGTTGGGTCAGATTTTTTTAATTCCAAGTTTCTTTCTTTGACTCAGTCTTTTATACTTCTTTGAAACTATGTTATCAAGGCTTCTGAAAATGATTTGCTACCATAAAATCTTTGAGGTTAAAGAATTTTCAATGGAAAGGAGCATTGTCACTAACTTCATTATTTATAAGGATCTTACTGGTTGGTCATCATTCTGGCTTTTCAAGTATGTGTCAACTGTTGCATGAAGTAAAAAAAGTGGCAGCTTGTCTTTGTCACACCTGGACACAACTAGTGAAATCCAGATTTTCACATTACTCAATTGTCTTGGTTTAGAAGACAGGGGAAAGC
>NW_009734339.1:0-24319 GCF_000703405.1 Apaloderma vittatum | reverse complement strand
GGCTGGTATATATATATATATATTTTTATTTACCTCTTGTGCGGAGGAGCCATAGCTCTCATAGACCTTGTCCCTTCACAGTCTCACCTGCTTGAGCAGCGTGTTTCCTGATTTCTTCTTTCCCCTGGACGTGAGGATGCAAAGGTTCCTTTTTAGGGTGTGCATTTGCACCCAGGGAGTGTTTAATGGTAAGTTTCTCCAGTTCTGTGTAGGAATATGTTTCTGTGGGAGAAGCCTTGTGTCAGTTTCTTGATGCAGGAAGCTGCCAGGTCTTGGCTTTGTGGGTGACTGTGTTGAGGGGTGTTTGCGCAAGTCAGGCCTTCCACATCTCTCAGCGCTCTAAAAGAAGCCTTTCTGTTACTGCTAGTTTTGTTTGAAAGCTCTGAGTAAAACACTTTTCAAAGGCTTCAAGGACTGCCCTTGTCATTCTCTCAAAAATGCCACTAGTGTTACAGGGTAGATGGTAAAAATACTGACTGAAGAAAAGTGACTTAATGCTGAGGATTGAAAGGTGGCCTCTGTGTTCGGGAGAGTGTGTTTACTGAAATGGTTTCCCTCCTTCTCAGACATGAAGGAGAACGTTGGCACACACAAACGTCTTCCCCCTCCAATTGTGCAAAATGGAGTTCCTTGCCTTAGAATTGTGTGTCTCTGGTCTTCCTGAGTCTTGACCTCCTTTTACCTCCTGGTAGTGTTCAAATGCCTTATTATACTTACGATTCTTTCTCTTGTGGTTAAGCTGCATTTAGAGGAGACCCATCTCATCACCTCATGTATTCTGTGAATGATTCTTCAACTCCCCTAACTTACTAGTAGTCAAATTCGAATGAATGGTAGTGTAAGATACAACTCTCCATGCCAGCTACCCCTCCTGTTTCTTTCCTGCTCTGAAGGCTGTAGAAAGGTGGCAAGAAATGGCCCATATTCTTAGCAGCTAAATATCAAGTGAGCACATTCAGCCATCTAAGAATGTCAAATATACTTCATATTTAGAGATCTAGCTCTTCAGCATGAATGTTTTTGTGTAAAGGAATGCTCCAGGTGATTTTCGTGCTTCAGAAGGATGATTCTGGCAGACCTTTGAAGGATGACTAACAGAAAAGAGTGGGTTGTTCACCCCTCTAAGAGGGTGAAACAGCCAGCCTGTGTATCATTTCCAAAGACAACATATGTTCCACCTGTATCTCTAGTGGTGTTGATTATATTTTTATCCACTGTGATGCATTTGTTACCTTTGCAGTTTAATTTAGTTTAAGATGGCTGGGATATGTATGGGAATGGTTAGCCAGATCCAACTGGGAACTGTTACTGTGATACTGTGGTATTTTGATTTTTTTTCTATGCGATAGCTTTTTTTTATATGTGAAATTATATTTTTCTTCAGTTTAAGGATTCCTTTAAAATGTATTTGCGATGTAAGTTTTAGTTTTTGAATGATTTTTTGTATGTACTCAGCAATGATGTTGCCTCAATGTATATATTTTGCAAAATTAATACTAGCTTATTTTCTACAAAGTTCTAACAAAAGGGCACGAATTACTTTAAAGTAAAATGAGATTACATACATTTTTTTTAAAAAAAGGATCATAAATGATCAATGGAAAGCTCAAACTAAATTCTCTAAGTGAATTGGATAATGCTGCTGCTTCTGGGTGATACTTAGAAGAAAATGCAAAGGCAGATCAGCAGAAACACAAGTTAAATCTTATCCTGGAACACTTGATTTTTTTTTTTTAATTGGTCACTTTGTTATGTAATGCATCTTATAAAGCAACAGTCTTTTTGAAATAAAGTGGGATGGATTTATGCTGGCTTGTTGCTGATTGTATGAGAGGTGCGACAACAAAAATTTACTTGGAGAATGGTTGTGGACTGCTTGTAGGGCTCGAGAACGTTTGTAAGCATGGTTATCCAATGTTTGTTTGTATAAGAACATGTAAATGTCTTTGAAATAGAGTAGGTAGTGTAGTTAAGTTGTGTTGTTGCTTTCTTGGCTGTTGATCTCAGGGAGTTCTTATGATTCATTTAGTATTAGCAGCTTTTGCAATGTCTGGCTCTGGAATACCTAAAATAGACAGATTTTGTTTTGAAGTGGTTCTAACAATTAGGAACAGCAACCTCATCTCCTTTCAGAGAGAGTATGTCAGGTGCTGAGCTCTGACAAAGGAGAGAACAGTAGCAAGGATGTTTTAGCACTTCCAGATAATGCTCTGTTACTGTTGCATCTTTTTTTCTTCGCCTGGAATTCTTCAACCTGGGTGTTAAAAGAGTAGACATTGAGATAGCCAGTTAACATGTTCGGAAAACTGTAGATCACTAAGATCTCTTTAATTTGGAATGAGAATAATGGAGGTCTGTAGTGTCAGAATTTCTGTCCTTTTAGGACTGGCAGATGGAATGTGTCTAAATGTAAGATACACCTCAGTGTCAAGATGTCATTGGATGTGTGGGAGCCTTTGACGTTTTGGATGTTTATCAAAGCTTTTCAGAGAAGTTTTAGGATTGAGTTTTAGAAAAGGAATATTGGCTTTCTAGACTTAAATTTATTCTTGCAGACTAGCATTTGCTACAAATGCTTCAGACTGGTTAACGTGTGTCTTTCTTAACGATCAATCCACTTATGTTAAAATATCCCACTTTCAAAAAAATGCTGTCTTTTGTTTTTAAGCTTCTCGCTGCTTGTCATGCTTATTATCCTATCCCTCTAACTGAAGTCACAGTGCAGAAATAGAAGATTCAGAGAGACTTAAACCTCTAAAATTGTGTGGGAAATGCCATGGAATGGTGAAAGGAGTAAAAAAATCAGTGAAAGATAAATGATATAGGTAGATGTGAAAGTATAGGTACGTGTCAAATGTTTGTCGCTTACAAAAAGTGACATCTGAGAATTGGTACAATGATACTTGGCTGAGATGGGTCCAGTGCCAACGCAAAGGCTGAGAAGATTGGGTTGTACTATGAAGTTGTTAATAACCAACAACTGAGTGTTTGGGGAACTCTTTTTCAAGCTTTTCTGTGAATAAATAAAAAAGGTAATTCCAGAAGTGCAGTGCCTTCTAATAGTTGTAGGGCACTGAATTAAGAGATAATCTACTAAATGACTTGTATCACTGGCAGAGCATGTAAGTTACTGGGAGAACTTTGATCTAACTTGGCTGAGACACAGCCAGTTTCTTTCTTTTTTTTTTTTTTTTTGCATGGTCCTGAAACATGTACATACTCTTATATCCTAGTGAAGAGAACAGAGAGGAAAGATGTTCTGTATGCTTTTGAATTCTGATGGCTTCAAAGCATGCTGAATGCATGAATGTGTGCTTTTTGTTCTATAATTGGAGTATGTGTATTGCTGCTCTTGAATCCAAAAAATGTAAAATGTGTACTGGATATTTAGGTTTGCTAGACTGTAAATATCTCAATGCCTAAGTATTCTAAGAAAATGCTGGGAATTACACAGGTAGTCTTTAGATGATCTTATGACTATTCTGTACTTTGTTCTAAAAATGGAAGAAATATGGTTTATTGTGCAAATATATAAGCCTGTGTTTAACATTCATGCGAACAGCCTTAGTTCAATTAAAAAGACTGCATTGTGTAGAAGTATCTTTGATTCTTTCTAAGGTAGACTTATGAGTTTTAAATGCATCTTAAAATGAAAAGTATTATACTAATGCAAATGACAATATTGTTCGGTGTGCTTAATGTGAATATAGGCAACTGTGGAGGACTAATTATAGATTCAGTCAGTTTCCTTTAATGTTATTTTCAGTTCTAGGGTTTTATGCCTAAACCAAATAATTGCAGTCTTTAGTATGTATATAATTCGTGTGTGTGTTACCAGGTAAACAGCCACTTTCTTCAAAGACTATTGGTGTGAAAGTTAATGTTATGTTTGCTGTTCCGTGAACATTTTAAACAAATTTCTTTGATAATCTACCTTTGGCCTTATTTGAAAGCCATGTTGTTTATTTTGGCCTTACCAAAACATTAATGATGCACTGGAAGTGTGACTTTCTCTGTTGTAGACATAACTTGTGAGGAAGCTGACTGTTCTGTGTCTCTTACTGTTAGTCTCTTACAGCAATACTTGCTATTTATAGTGAAGGAAAAGACATAATAGAAGTCATACTGTGTATAAAAGCTTTCAGTTTGAAGCAATGTCTTTAGTATAAATACACATCTATATAACCATTAAAACTTTTACACTTTATAATTATGATTCTCCTGTTTGTATTACTTCTGAAGACTGGATGAGGTCTTTTCAATACCTGAATTTTAAGAGCTCCTTCTGCAAGGTCTGAAGTGTCACAACAGCTCTTCATATTGATTTCTCATTACCAAACTTTCAGAGTGGTCTTTAACCTACCTTCCTTCTTGCATGATGATATAACAGTAATGAACTTTTGCACTATTTGTTTCTGTAGGCAATGTTGCTTACTGTGCCCTGTTTGTGTGAGTGGAAAAAATAAATGCATGCATTTTTTTCTATAAGAAAAAGGAAGGTTTTGATCAGAATTGCAACTTAGTGTCACTAGCATGTATACAATTTGAAGAGCTAAATTGGTTTTGATTGGTTCCTCACCTACCTCACATTTGAAGAATTTGGACTATAATCTGCTTTGTCAATGGTTCAATTCTTCTCGTTCATAAATGAGGCAGAAAAAATGTGGACTAGATGAAAAATGAGCAACATGAATGAATCACATTTGTAACTTCTACTTGTTTCACTTTTGACTGTGTACAACTTGGATGTTTTGTGAAAGATGGCAAATGAGATAGCCAGGCTTCTTTTCCTTTAGCTTCATTTGGAATTGTAATATAGATACATTATGTCTGGAACGATCTCTTTTGACTCTCTTAAAATTAAAGGTGCTCTGTAAAGATGCTTTAAAAATTAGGCTTTTGTCGTTATTAAGTATAAATAAGAAGTAACTTATTTCTTGAAAGTGGAAGGAAGGTGCCACCTGTTGCCACTTTAAATTTATAGATACTAGAATAAGACTGGTCTTCGAGTTTTTGCTGGAAAGCTTTCAGTTTTTCTGAAATCATGCTTATTTTTAAGCTCCAGCTTCTCAATTGAAAGATAATTACAACTGTAACAAGACAGTGTTTCCATAAACTGTTAAATAGTCATTCAAGTGAGGTAAATTTTGGCAAAAGCAAAGTTGTGCTACTTGTTAGGCATAGTTTTTAAGTAATCCTGAAGAATGGTGTATACTTTAACATTTTAATTTTTTTTCCAAAGGACACTTTTTTAGTGGAAATTTAAGACGCTTTATTTTTTTATTGTATTTTAATAGTCATTAAAATAAAAATCCTGTTCGGCTAACCAGGTGCCTTAGAATAATCTTCTGTAGAAGACTGAGGTTTGTAAATGCAAGCTTGCATTGGTAAATGAGACTTTTTCTTATCAAGAAGGAAATAAGAGTCAAGTAACTAACAACTGCAGGATGGAAGGCACAATGAATACAGAATAGAATACAGAATTTATCACACAGGATACCTGCATACTGCAAAGACTAACATATTAGGAGTTCTTTCTCTGGGAAGGCAAAAGCTTCTCAAACCTTTAGGAGTGTCTCTCTATCCTGAGAATGTCATTATGATGCAGGAAAGCTGAGAAGAATAAAAAAAGCTGAATGGCTGCAGACAGTATTTTTGAATGTTATGTGTTTCTATCCCTTATTATTTGTCATTAACACCACCTGCCTGCTCCCCCAACAAAAAATAGGATCAATGTTAAAAGTGGCAGAGCGCAGACCACTAGCAAAGCTGTGACACAATGAACTCAGGGCTGTGAACTTTGATCAGTTAAACCTCGAGGTGTTTTACCCTGCATCTTTGAGACTCTTAGCACTGTTAATGGTGGTGCTTAGAATATAAAACAAAGGATGGTGCTAAACATCTCTGCTTCTGTTGATTCACCTTTAAATCAGAATAAACTTGGATAGTGATGTATAGTCTGCCCTGGAAGATAACATATTGTGCAGGCTGCAGTTGGCCATGCTTACTCAGAATTGGCAGATACACTGCCCTATAGCTTTTTTATAAAGATAGCGCGTGTTCTCTGGCAGAAACAATGAACAGTAGAAGTGATGAATCTGCTGTTGCCTGGCTATATAAAGATTTTTTAAAAAGATCCATCTTCAGGTCTTTTATTTTTCTTGTGTCAAATATTAAACAAATCCTAAATTTCTTGCATCCCTTAAGGATCTTAGAAAACCCACGGAAACTTTCTTTAGTCATGTGCAGGAAAGAATTCTTCTAGTGGAAATGTTAGAGATAAAATATTAGCACCTAGTGTTACAACAACAAAGAGAGACTTAAAAGTTACAAAGTAAAGAGATGTTGGTGAAGTTGAAATATTTTATTTCAAGACCATTTCTAATTAATATTATGCTTTGAAAGTCTTGGAACAGTTACCTTTATTATATCAGAGACATTGTAACTCCATACTAGTCTTATTTTAACACTGTGAAACTTGTAGAAAAGAGAATTGAAAAGATATTTTTGACTCTTCACTTAAATATACTTCAGAGTAATGTAATTGACAATCCTGATAATTCAGTCAAAACTGCTTGTTTTTAAAGATTTTTAATGCTACGTTTTAAGCCACTATTTCTATTGCTGGAGTTTTCTGATTGCCTGAGAAGAACTAATTGCTGTCAACACACCTGACAAGATTATAATGCCTGACAACTTTATTTTCCATGTATGTCATTAGATGCATATGCACCAGGCATTTTTCCTTCATATACTATTTCTTTTGTATGAAACAGAAATGAAAAGCAGGCTGGTGTGATGAACTGCTGTTGGCTGATAGATGCCAGTTCTTTCATTTAGTATTGATGGGAGTTCAGCGACATCACCCACTGGCACTTTGAAACTAACTTTATACACAACTACATAAGCACCATTTATATAACTAATTACCAGAGAAAGTATGTAATTCAGTGTTTACTGAGAAGTAAAAAACAATTTATTTTGCAGACTATAGTAAAACTTAGATTTATATCAGAAATGCAGATTCAGGACATTAAGGAACTTGAATGAAAATGATATTGCTTTTAATGTCACGTGTATTTTCTTTTTTAAAATTTTTAAAATCTAGGGCAGTAGTAGGAAGAAATACATGATTTTCTTGGGATTGAAAAATGAGGAGGGGAAAAAGTAATTTAATCCATCTGCTAAGTAGGAAAAAAGAATACTTTGCCCTTTTAATGAAAACAATGCAGGTCTTGCCCTAACCCCATATGACCCAGAGTTTTGTTCATTATCTTTTTCTTACGTTATTAAATTAAGACATGCTGCGCTGTTCAGATTAATAAAGGGAAGCATACTAGACAATAGATTTTTGGTTCTCTGGATCTAGTTTCCATCAGCTTGCTGTTTATTTTTTTGAATTGGAACAGATAATAAAAAAACATGCGGAGGAAAGAATATTCTTTCATGAGGACGTGTTGAGCCACTGTTGAAGCAGTCAAAAACCAAGGTAAAACAAAAGAATGCATTGGAAATATTGCTGGCTCTTGGTCACTGCTTTGGACTTCTGTGTATAGAGATGTTTTTTGTTGTGACAAGAGGCTTTTAAAGTAATTCCTTTATTTTAATAAAATCCTTATTGTTTATGGAACAGATTTTTTTTTTTTTTCTAATGTCTTTCCTTTTGTGGTGTCTCAAAAATACAGGGAAGATGAATCCTGGTGGAGAATATAGGAGCATTACCTTCTACATAATCTCTATTTTCTTACTTTTGGTTTATATCTGAGGAGCTGTACAGTACTGAACACTTCTACATGATTTGGAAGCCATTGGGTATTTTAAAAATGGAATTGATAATTTCTGCACTTAGCTGTCATAATATATTATTTGGGGAGGATAGCTGTAAGGCAGGAGTTCCCTTAAAGCTTTCAGTAGTGTTACAAATGTTTGAACTTTTGGCTGAATGTTAATATTGGCAAGTAGTTGTGCAAAGCTATTAAGTATTTGGCTAATATCCAAACTTACTGCTGACTGGGTGATTCTGACCAGAGGAGGAAACTCTAAATTGACCCTGAGCTTTCTAAGTATAACTGTCAGGATTCTGACAGGATTCTGCTTATGAAGATGGTGTAAATGGTCAGCATGTGAGAGATATTGACAGAAAGTCAGAACGTAGCTCCGTGTTCAAATACTGGTTATCAATTAATGAAAAGGAAACAGTAATGCTGGCCCTTATGAAACCAATACTGTGCCTTAGTCTGAACTGAAAACTCCAGGACAACCAAACATTCAAAACCAACCATGAACCCCCAAAACAAAACAAACTACCCAAGCTGCCAAACCCTCAAAAAAACAGGAGAAGGAGGAATCAAGTCTTTTTATGCTTCACTAAAAATGTTGGACTGCTGTTAGTAATGATTTCTGTACAGTTAGAATGGTGCTTTAGATTTAGTAGTCAATGCATTTCCTGAGCATAGTCTGAATACTATGTTTTCTGTCATGGGGATATCTCATGAGGAGAGGTTAGCTACACCTTGTCTCTGGCCCTATATCTAGTTACCCCTATTTTTTTTTTCCTCCCTATGTTTATTGGTGTATTTGAGCATAGCATGATTTGATAATTTTTTTCAATCAAGTTGTTAAATCTACTGTGGAATTGGACAGTGTGCTGCCTAGCACCTGCTTGCTAGCAAAACCATGTGCAGCTGGTGAGAACCCTCTATTCACTGTGGCTACATACAGAATTGGTAGCAAAGTTTAAAATGGTTGCTTGTTCTTAATGGTTTAGAATTTCTGATCTGAGACTGCTGGGTTGCTTAGGCCCAGACATTTTACAGTAGAGACATGCAATGTAACATATTGTGCTTTTTCTAGAACTGAGTGAAGGAGGAATTTAATTTCATTAAAATTTACTCAGAAACCACAGACTCTTATCTGGCAAGGTCTACTTTTGATTTTTTTTTTTTTTTTTTTTTCCCCCCTGAACCATCATGATTCACTTAGTTCAGGAAACAGGTAAAATAGCCTCCAGTCTGTTCTGAGGCTAAACTACCATGACTCTACACAGTTCTTTTGAACTCGTTATGAAAAGATTGACAGACATAAAGTAGAAGATTCTCACTTGCTTTGAGCTTGGTGACACTGGTTTGTTTAAATAGCTTAATTAAATTAATTTTGTTTTGGAGAGCAGTGGGCTGAGCATGTAACCAGTGAGTATGAGAAATCATGGATTTCTGTGAAGACAGTATAACAAGAGAACTGTGTAACTCTGTTAACTGTGCAATTGTTGAGGAGCGATTGAGGGAGCTGGGTCTGTTCAGTTGGACGAAGAGGAGGCTGAGGCGGGACCTCATCATGCTCTACAATTACTTGTAAGGACATTGTAGAGAGGTTGGTGCTGGTCTCTTCTCACAGGTAATTAGGGACAGAACCACGGGGAATGGTTTCAGGTTGCAGCAGGGCAGGTTTAGGCTGGACATTAGGAAGAAATAAAGAGTGGTCAGACACTGGAACAGACTGCCTAGGGAGGGGGTTGAGTCTCCATCCCTGGATGTGTTCAAGTGTTGTTTAGATGTGATGTTGGGTGATATGGTTTAGGGGTGAACTTGTAGTGTAGGGTTAATGGTTGGACTCGATCCCAAGGGTCTTTTCCAACCTGAATTGTTCTATGATTCTAACTATGTGAAATGGAGAAGTAATGCATTTGGAAAGTAAATTGTGTGAGACAGACATTCCATTAGCATCTTATTAGAATCCTATGTTTCAAGTCTCTATAAAAAGAGATAGTTAAAAGGCAAATAAAATGTTACGTCAGACACTTAAGCGATGTGTATAGTGTAAACCCATGATGTTATTGTCTGTAGAGTGCAGGTGATGAAATGAGGCAGAAATTTGGAAAATAAACTACAAAGGGCTATTCCTGATTTGCTGGGATTTTCAAGGCTGATGAAGGCATGAGGTGTGTCTATGTCTGATGTCTCCTGACCCCACTCCCCAGAATGCATGCTTGATTTTCTGGATCCTTTTAAATAGTTTTGTTTGCAATGCATAATATTAATGTCACAATTATAATGGTTAGTTCTTAAGTCATACATTATGTAAGAAAATGTTGAGACAAGGAGATGACCATCTGTGTTTTTTCTAGTGCTATTAAGCTGATTTGGATTTTAAAACTCTAAGTAACATTTTATGGGAAAATGCATGCTCTGGGTCTGGTAGTCTGTCCCAGACAAGACTGAATGAGTCTGGGTGACTTTTTGTCTCAAAAGTTCTTCGGGATTATAAACTTCACAAGTTGTATTGAAGCTCCTTTGTGCTTGTTACTGTAACATCTGTAACTTCTGGGCTTCTGTCAAGAGTTGGTCTTTTTAGTTGTGGATATACTCTTGTCTATACAGCTCTCCCACCCTCTCCATAATACGAGGTTCTTATGTTTTCACTTGACTCGGTGCCTTGCCCCATGATGCATAAGGGTTATGCTTTAGTTGAGCAGAGCCATCCTTGAAATACTGGCTGAAAAATGATTGGAGTAATTTCCCCCCCCATAAATGAAAATAACATAAAATCAATTTAGTTTTCAGGATAGGATAATCTGTATCTCATGTGTCAACTCGAAGTTCTGCTACAACAGCTCTATATCAGCAGGTTCTATGGGAAGATGGGAAGAGGGTTCTCTTCCCTTTCTCTTTCTTACTCCAGGCAGTAGATGATGATCTGTGTGGCAACTGTTGAGGCCCTGAGGTTGATACTGCTTCTTCATGCCTCCAATTCCTGATGTGTTGAGACACACAGTAAATCTTCCTGAAGCTAGGAAAGCTCTGCGTATAAACAGTAAAGAGCAGAAAATTATGTAGGTGCCTTTCTGTTGATGAAGCAGTGGTAAATGGCTTCTCTACTGTGTCTGAGGCTTTTCACAGCCATAAAGGAAGGGTCAGAGTTCATCCTTCAGATGTATACACTCCAAAAAGCACGCTTCCATGTGCTTTCCTTTTTCCAGGGTGTTTACAGGAAAGCTGATCTGTGTAATTCAGGTTGTAGAAGGTAATGAATACCAAATGAAAATAGAGATAAACTGTAAGAATACCTTTAAATCATGATTTTCAGCTTTTTGCTTGTGAGCTATCCTTAGTAGCCTGTGAAAGTGAGAAAACTAAGCATGTTGTCAGTGTGCTTGCACTTTGTATGGAGAGGTCTCCCAACCTGATTAGACTATTTTTAGGGGGAAAACAAAAATAATTGAAATGCTTGGAGGTGATAAAATTTCTTCAGTCGATGGTGTTTTACTTTTCTTGAAGCTCTCCTAATTTTCACAGGTGTATGAAAGTTAACAATGTTAAATCAGTATGTGGACATTATTATTCAACAAGTCTGGAGAGTCATTAGCCTCCATTTGGATGAGGATTCTCCCTTTTCAGTAGGGCTCAGTGGTACACGTTGGAGTGCTAAGCAAGATAAGTGTTCTGTGCTTTTAGATCAGAACTTAAAACTTCACAGGAATAGAGAGAAAATGACAAACCACAACTAATAAACTTTAAAAGGCAAAGCAAATATCTAAAGATACATATCAGAGATGTGAACAAAAGATAGGTAGGATATTAAGTGACTCAAAGGAAGATGCATAAATCACTTATCAGACTGTGGCAATGGAAAGGAGAAACAGTATTGATGTGTTGATATACCTATATTTTTAGGACCTGATACCTGTATCTTTGAGAATCAACATGTCTGTACCAACTCTCCACCACCTGGCCATGTATCAGGTCTGCTGAATCTGAAAATACTCGATTGTGTCCAGTTTAAATTGCAGTTGACAGTTTATGCTATCAACCTTAGTTTTTCCCTAAGCCAACTTTTTTGAGGGGGAAGTGGGGAAGAGAATTGTATCAGTTGGGAGGACAGTTGCTTTTGCTCAGGATCTACCATGAGCCAGTAGAAAGCCGGAAGGAAAATGATCTTCAGCTCTGATCTTGTGTGAGATCCTTTTTGAAGGAGCTACAGAACTTTTTCAGGAAACTAGAAATATGCAAGGATGGATTTCTCAGAGTACATTGAGTGATGCTATTTGGCCAGGGGGTGGCTGGATGTCAACAATTATAATAAGCAATTGCATTGCCCCCAGTCACCATGGGATACAATTCTTATTGATCAATGCATTCAAGTTGAGATGTCAGAAAAGCTGCACCAGCTTTTTATTGAACAAGCTGTGGGTAACGTCGTGAATGCTGGATGACAACTGAGAAGAGGGGCAGATTTGGATGGTCATGGTAAAATGGGAAAATTTAAAAATGCAAATCAGCAAGTTACATTCTGGTTCCTTTAAATCTGTGCACCTTGGGCTGAATTCTGGAAGGAGTAAGAGGTTTTCATGGCTCAAGCAGTTGGGTCAGGCTTTTGCTTCTAAAACTAAATATTCCTGTTATTATGTGATCCTGAAGTAGACATGAGTTGCTAGAATGGGTTTTTTTATCTCTCTCTTCTTAAATAGTTAAAACCCCCCCGCTTTCTCATTGAGGAATGTACCCCAGCCAAATTGTTTGTACATGGCAAAAAGCAGTAATGTTTTTTGACAGAATTACTGGTCTTATTAAAATAGTTTTTATGGAACAATGTTACATTGGCTTGTTTGATCCATTTTGCCAAGGGCAATGTTTGCATTAAAATGTATTATTTTTAATGGAGCATCCTGGGTGCAGTACAAAGGGTTCAGTGTTCCAAAACTATCAGTGTTGAATAAATACTACGCTTCTATTTTTGCCCAGTGCCCATAGTGGCATTTGCATCAGCGTTTTAGTATAGTGATGTGCCTTCCACTTCTGGATCTTGACACGAGACTCTTGGGCGAGAGGTGAAAATTCACAGGAAGCGCCGCTATTGTATAATAGTAGTTGAAACACCTCAGCTAATTCAGATGCATATAAGTGATTCAAATGAAACAAAAATGCTTTACGCTATGCTGGCTGTTAAACTTGATGTAAACATAATATATACCAAGCAATTCCTGGAATTCATAAAAGCCATGTGGTACATGATTTGTATGGGATAATGAGGGGTCAGTGGAGAACTCGGCATGCTTCTTGTTTGCTGACATCATTAATATCCATAATGTTTTATGCTAATGTTGATGAGGATTTAATATACTAGAGCTTATTAATAAATATGACATCAAATCATCCTTCTGCCTGCTCCTTCATCAACAATTTTTTCCTGGCAAATATAGAACAGGTGTTTTAAAATACTGGGAAATAATGTATCTGTAGAAAATGAGGAAGGCTGGAGAGTATAAAAGATTACTGGATCTGACTGAATCCAACTTTTGTTCTTCCCCTAATTACCTTTAAAATAAATGGTGCTAGACCTTGTGAACAACCACCAATTTAATTAGTACCACAAATTTATTGAAATTTTGATTTGCTTAAAAATTATCAGTGTGCCTACTTAATCCTAAAATTGGTTTGTATGTTTATGCTATGTAAATTAATAAACTTACTTGGAACTTGGTAAATTTATAGTGATAGTAACTGAAGACTTAGAAAACAGACCATTGGTCTACATCTATCTGTTGTTTGGTAAATTGTGGGGATAGTTCTGCCACAGTATTAAAAAAAAAATATTTCACAAGCACTCCTTTCTAAACGAAAACTTAGATTATTGTCATGCAACCTTTTCTTGATAAGCTTATTAGCAACAAATATTAGTAAGCTAGTATTTAATTGAACAATTCATACTGTGGTGTAAAACGTTATAATAGTTGAGAGGGAAATGTTCACTCAAATTAGTTTAGTTCCACTGTTAATTTTTCTTACTAAAAATCTGTTTTTACTGGTTACAGCCAAGCTATTAGAAACACTGTTTCCTTTGTCTCTCCTTTCTTATCCAAAAGCCTCTTTGTTAATCCAAACAAAAATTAAAGCCCCTGCCTATTTCCTTTTTCTGTTTTTATTAAGCTAGTATATATTGAGAATTGCTGCATTGCTACTTTTATAATGTTTTTTGAAAATACAGTATCTTAGTTTGGATACTTCTTAATGAAAACAGTGCTTTTTTTTTTTGTTCTTTATATAGTTTCACGTAGTCAGTCATTTAAGTCCCCTAACATATTAGCTAAGAAATGTTTTTGGGCCCATGTTTATTGGAACATAAAGCTTGTTAAAGTAGGTAAAAATTACGAGATACTTTCTAGCAAGAAGATGACCTATTTTTTTCTTCTGAATGAAATTGGCTTGAAAATGTGTTTTTTAACTAACCATCCTAAATACAAAATACATAATAAATTTTCCTTCGAAGTAATTACCCTAGTAAGTGCCTTACTTTTATTTTCTGATATATGGTGATTATTTGTAAACTTATTTTCCAATATGAAAATTTACTTAATTTTATAATCTCTTTTTTCAGGTCTCTGACTTTGGAGGAACAACAGATTTTTGCCTACTGGAAGAATGCAGTGAAACTGCCAATATTTCTAGCTGGAATTATAAATTTAATATTCAACTTTAGTGTTACAATTTCTTACTAAATAGTACCTCAAAGTAGAAGAAAAATGTATGGAAGTGCAAGAACAATCAGCAACTTAGAAGGGAGTCCCTCCAGGTCTCCTCGTTTGCCAAGATCTCCTCGCCTGGGACACAGGCGAACAAGTAGTGGAGGAGGAGGAGGAACAGGTAAGACTTTATCAATGGAGAACATCCAATCTCTTAATGCAGCCTATGCAACATCTGGACCAATGTATCTGAGTGACCATGAAGGTGTAGCTTCTACTACTTTCCCAAAGGGCACAATGACTCTTGGAAGGGCTACAAATCGAGCTGTGTATGGCGGTCGAGTCACAGCGATGGGGAGCAGTCCAAATATTGCTTCAGCTGGACTTTCGCACACAGATGTCCTTTCTTACACTGATCAGCATGGTGGTCTGACCACATCTTCACACCATCACCACCACCAGGTTCCTTCTATGCTGAGACAGGTTAGAGATAGTACAATGTTAGACCTGCAGGCTCAGCTTAAGGATCTACAAAGGGAAAATGATCTTCTCAGAAAAGAACTAGACATTAAGGACAGCAAGCTGGGATCCTCTATGAATAGCATCAAAACTTTCTGGAGTCCTGAACTAAAGAAAGAAAGAGTATTGAGGAAAGAAGAAGCAGCCAGAATGTCAGTTCTTAAAGAACAAATGCGAGTTTCCCATGAAGAAAATCAGGTAAGTAGTTCTGAAAGTTTTTCTCTTGAATTACAGCTAACTACTTGATCTTTTGCTTATGGTACTGTGTTCCATGCTGGAGGAAGTTCAACATTTATAACAAGAATTATATGTCTTCATCTATCTGAATGCAGGTTACAACTGAATGCAGGTTACAATTTCTTTTGTACAGCATTCTTTCACATTATAGCTGAAGAGAATAATTGTTTTTCACTACTCTCTTATTTTTGAGACTTTCTTGTGCTTTTTTGTAACAACAGTCTAAATACACTTAGCAGCCTTTTCTGAGGACATAAATGAGCCACCTCTGCAAAAGTATAAACAGACATGTTTTGTATGAGCTGTATAGGGATTTAGTTGTTCAGAGTTAAAAGAAGATATGATATTAAATCCACATATGCATGCTTCTGTAATTCTACATTATAAAATGAAGCTGAAGTTGTGTTTTCAGCAGTGTTTGAGACCTGCGTTTTAGAAAAAGAACATCTTGAATTTCAAATACTGCTATTCATAAAACAGTGGCACAGAATAACTCAAAGTCTTGTATTTCTGTCTCCACACACTTTTTGGCTGCTGGTCTTATTTTAGAACTGCTCCTTTTTACACCATCTGTTAAATTTCTCCAGATAAAAACACAGTCCTGTGTTTCTCTCACTTTCAGATTCCCAATCTAAACTACTTCGCTGTCAGGCAGCAGCAACTGAAATTTTTAATTTGCTTTGGAGTTTGTGATCATCAGTGTTTCTCACTAAACTTTCCACCTCATAGGCATGTCAAGAACCTAAATATCTTTGGGACTAACAAGCCCAGTAACAGTTACTTCAGTGGGAAAATGACCGAATCTTGAACAGGAATTTGGTACAGTGAATTAACATTTTTTTTGATAACGTGTTTATGTAGACTGACAGTTACTGAATATTTATTTATGGTAGCTATGGTAGGATGTTGCTAGAACCAATATTATCAAAAAGCATATTTGGTGGAGGTTCTATCAGTCAAAAGCCTTATTGCTTAGACATTTGAATTATGATAGTTCATGTCACCTTAGTAGGAGGAATATTCTAATACACTCTGTTTTGGTAGCTTTTTTTTATGATGTCACATGAATATTTTGTATTGGCATTTGGAATCTGAATCTGGTATTTAGAGACCTTGTCATGTGCTGAAGTGATTGTGAAGTTGTTCTTTTCCTAACAGCTATTTCCTCATCTTGAGGTGAAAGTAAATTAGTAATTCTGTTACGAGTCCTCCATTCATTCATTTCATAGAAGATTATTTTTATTTTTAATAAGTGCTCTTATTTCCCTGTAAGGATAAACCTAACAAAAGACAAAACCAAGGTATTTTACTGTATCTATATATTTAACATGAATCCTTACTCTAAAATAAAGTAACATATATTGTAGTCCAGTATTCCATTGCTAACAACATCCAAAAGTTCATAGAATAGACTATGCATACAGTGGTCTCTCCACTGAGTACCCTTTTTGATCCAGCTACAGTTTCTAGGTGCTTAATTTCTTGAAATAAGCCAGTTACTTTTGGACAAATGTCTCCAATGTCTTAGACAGTGAATCCCAGTTTAACCTGTCACATGAGGAAATACTGCTTTTCATTTGTTTTTGCACTAGACTTTGGCTAGTTTTATTAGTATCTCCTGTTCCTTGTACTGGAAGAGACATTAAATAGTTCATGTCTGGTGCTGGTTGCTTAGGCTATGCCAGCTAGTACAAAGCCTGGCCACAGGTTTCAGCTAAACTCCACGTGGGACTTCTGTTGGTTTTATGACTTGCCTATATGTTTCTCCTATTTCCTCAATTGTAATCAAATATTTATGCATGAAAGGACCATTCCTCTTATCCAATTGCTTCTTAGTTTTCTTGTAAGATTGTGGAGAGGGGCCATTTAGAAGTACAAGCTGACTGTGTCAGCTAGTTTGTCTTATTTGCATGGCTATTGAATTTTTTTCAAACAAATTTCAATTAATTATGAAAAAGCTATAATTTTAAAAACAAAAAAAATGATGCAATGTATCACATGTGTATTAAAAAGATCTTTGTGTGTCTGAGGGTTACTGCCTTTTAAAACTTCCTCTCTTAAAAACCAAGATCTTTAATAGTGTCAAACTGAGAAGGATTAAAAACATGCTGGAAAATAGGATTATAAATGAAAACAAATTTGGCAAATTAAATAGGGTGCGTTTCAACACAAAACTGATAAGAAATAAACCTTTTGGGAGTAAAAAGAGAGCTATGAAGTGTATGAACAGTAACTTGGACATTCCTGGTTTTCTTTTGAAGCTTTTACTTTTGAAAATATTGTAACTCTTAAATTAGTTGTCTTTCTATCCTTCATCTTCTTTGTGATGTCTTCTCACAGCATGGTTAATATTATTCTGTATATGGATTGATCATATATGTAGGGGTAGGAAGTGCTCTAAATGTTTTTAACTATGTAAAGTGGCTCGTCATCTTGTCATCCATTTGCAATGTTTCAGTGAGACATTTACGTTTTTTTTCCAGGTAGGTAGTTAATCTTTCTAATCTTGCTTGAATGTATTCTATAGAAGAGTTAACACAGAAGGGTTCAGTGGAAAGGAGAAGGCTATGAGGTGGAAAGAACTGGGAGAACACAGGAAATTATTCAATAGTATTCCTTCCCAGGATTGTTGCTTTTTTGTCAAAAAAATGAACCATAACTAACTTATCCATTTGAATTAGCTGGTTCTAAGACAAAATGCTAATGTTTCAGTTGACATGCTGTTTTTATGACATTGCAATAACTGAATTAGATTTACTGTGACGTTTTTATTTTTAGAAATAAACTTTAAACTCAGTTGCACAAAATAATGCCCTCTTTTCCTACTTAGAAATGTAATTAATTAATACTACATAATTAATACAAAATGAACCACTGTGTGCAGTGAACAGTGGCTCTTGTTCATTCATGATATGGTCACATGTTTTAAATAAATAGCAAGCTTGATCCTTTTTCCTTACAGAAAACCAGGTAATTTTAATTTGCTTGATGTGTTCTTTGAAAACATATTATAAATTTTGATTTCCTTTTGAAGTTTAGTTCTTGTCCTGATACTGCAGGAGTTTGCTTCTCGTTAATGAGATGAAGAGAAATGATAAAAAAAAGACAGTGAACAGTTCCTCTGAGAGGCTCATAGTTTTGAATACAAAATTGTTCCTTGAAATATTTTTTTTATATATATCCGTAGCAATATGAATAACTAACAGATGCTGCAATTAACAGAATAGAGTTGAAAAAATAATCAGTAGATTAGGGTATGCATATTCATGAATTCAGGACTGTGAGCAGCGAGCAGCTACTCAATGTCATTTCACATGCTCTTAATTTTAACTTTGATTCATGACAAGTATTTAAGTAGAGCAGTAAAATACATGAAGAAATATTCTGAAAGGATGTTTCCCTTCTTTGTATTAATTAAGCTATATTTCTAATAAAACCTTGATCAGGCTAATGTATACATTCTTAAAAAAACAACCAAACCAACCAAATAAAAAAGCCATGGAACAAGAAAACCTAAACATAAAATATACTTATTTTGGTTTCTGATGCATTGCACATCATGCAAGGTACACTTTTAGTTGTCTTTCTGCCTTGTAGAAGAAAAGTTGGGAAGGAAGGGCTGCAATTTAATTTGCTGTAACTTTGCTCGCTTATCTGGCAACTGATCTGTGGAGTTAAGAAGAAAAAGATTGACAAATATGTGTTAATATAATCTATAATTACTATAATTTTATATTCCTAAAGAAGCTCACAATTTCTTAACTTTACTCACTGGTTTCCATGTCTGGGATCAAAACTGCTGGCACCTAAACTGGACAGTCTGTTGCTTAGATGCTGCTGGCATCCTCTAAATGCAAGTCAAAGGAAGGTGTGCCTTACTCTGTCCACTTCTGAGACTATTATTCATCTGTGTTTTGAGATATTTTGTTTATGCCTGTTGAAATTGTGGAGTTTTGACCCTAATGGAGCCTGCAGGTCGTCACCAGCAGTTTGAGTCTTCAGTTTGGGTTCCCAGCTAGGTATTTTCTTCCTTATATGCATCCAACATACCTTTGATTACTGGTTGGAAAGGTGGCCCCTCATGGTTCCTAAATACCACAGGTTGTCCGAGGAACTGTTTGGGGTATAATTACCTTTCAGCCTGTCTCATTGTCTCTGTGTAAAATGTGTGTAACATGGCAAATTTTGAAGCTTGTTGTGAATATTTAGGAAGTACAAGGTTGCATGCAAAAGGTAAAGCTAGCAACCTGAGATATGGAAATGTTCTCTTCATGTTTTACTGTGCTTCCTGGGGTATGTTATCACATTAATAAACTAATAAAAATAACAAAAAAATTAAATATTTTCAACTTAAATTTGTAATACAGTTTTTACAACCAATGAAAATCTCTTAGAAGGTATTTTTAAGGCTAGTAGATTCAGCACATCCGTTCACCTTATTTTCTTTTTCTCACTGTACTGTTGTTTCTTACTTTCTCCAGCTTTTTTTTTTTTAATACTTCTCTCAAGTTGCATGCATACTTGTCGGTTTTAACTTTATTTTGGATGTTTCCACTGTTTTCTTCATTTAAATTCATGTACATTGGTGGCAATTTAGGTAAGTGCAAAATGCTTCTTTAACTTTTATTTTCTAAATGACAAAGTGCTTAAGCATTTGAATGTGTGGCATAGATCAGACATTCATTATGGAGCAAGACTTCATTATCTCAAGTTGAAAGTACGAGTACACAAATATTTTCTTCCTAATTTGACAATAAAAGTTTCTGTCAAATAGCAAGAGACTAAAACTTCAATACTCTTCTGCTGAGGAATAACGATACATTGGTGGTGACAAACCGAGCAAGCCATTCCAGAAGGGCCTGTTGGCTTTTGTGCTTTGGTTACTTGATGCTGAGGAAAGGCTACTAGCTCTGAGGTGGGGACTGGGAAGAGGTAAGGAGGTGGTCATAATACTGTAGATATCCAAGGATATATTGAGAACGCAATAACCCAGAAATGCTTAAGGTTGAACGGGGTATGTAATTTTTTTCTTTTTTTTTTTTTTTTACCATGGGATTTTTAAATCTGGAAAAGCTTGGTAATTAGTGAGCTAGAAAAAGAATAAGGGGAGTATGTTCCTGTAAGTGTGCAAATACTTGGTTAGATCAATCTAGTGGTATGCTGATTTTAAGTAATAGTACACATATATATATTATGTAGCAGAATGAAAGTTATATTGCATGTTAATAGTAATAAGCTATATCCTTCTGTGTATTTTGGAGATATAAAGAAATCTGAGAGAAGTAAATGATTTTTACCTTATGTAAAATGAATTTTATCTTCTATTCCCCTCCAGTAATTGGAAAAGGTAAGGAGCATGTATTGTAGTCTCTAGGATGCCCTGTGTATAGCTGCTAGCTGAAAGGAGCACTCTAATTACATTTCAGACAGAAAGTACTTTATTCATCATCTTAAAAATTAAAAGTTGTTGAAAAAGTGATTTAAAGTAATACTTGTATTATAGCTGATATATAGTATTATATACATTATGCATCTTACAGATATTATGTATTATACATTATATAATATATAACTCTTTTAAAAAAAATACAGGACATGTCATTCTCAATTATGCCAGTGCCAAAGTTCTAGCATTTAAACACCAAAAAGTTATTTCAGTTGCATCTTGAAGTCTTAGAATACATGTCAAGTAATGAGTGTCAGTGAGTGTTCGTCATAAAGAAGCATAAACAAGACAAGTCATGTTTTACAGAAAGATGGATTGACTCTATAGCAGAAGCACCATTCCAGTAAAAGATATTTGGAGCTGTGTACCGCTGCATGGCTCAGAATTGTGATTTTGTCAGCTTTGAACATATGCATATCCTTAGCTAACATTTGATGGTACATCCTGAAGATGTGTAACAAGTGTTGCTGCTTCTGGGGGGGTGTGTGTGTGGTTTTTTGTTTTGTGGGTTTTTTTTTGTTTTTTTTTTGTTTTTTTTTTTGTTGCTGTCCTGTAATGGTGGTGATCACCTGCTGCATAAAACTTAAAATTGAAGTATTACATGAGGGCTTTTCTGAAAGGCTACAGGTTTTAGTTGATACTTTAGCTAAAATTAGGGGGTTCATCCTGTCCATTGAATTTCACTTCTGATGGATACTGCATTCTGTGTTCCTGGATCCGATGTGCTTTAGTGCACAGTTCAGCTGTTCAATAGTGATTGTGTTGCTCTGTGAGTGAAACCCTTTGTACAGGACTAGAATTCTGACGGCCTCAGAGATGACTGCTTCAAAAAACGTAGATCTAGCAGGAGATAGGTTGCAATAAAACTTTAAGTCATTCTTGCTTTAGGCTTGTAGCACTACTTGAAGCGATTCCTTCAGTACTGGTAAGCCACACATCAAACATGGCAGCTGCTGCTTTTTGCCACCTCCTGCATTAAATTGGGGATCAGTCCAGAGCAGGCACTCAAGGGTACTTCATGACGTTGGAAAGACATAAAGGAGGTGGGGAGAGAGGTGATTGTACTGTGTGTAAACCACTTTGAGTTTTGTTTAGAATTGGGAGGTACTGGGTACATCACAAATAGTAAACTGTGTGGTAATGCTGCAACGTATTTTGAAAACAAGGCTTACAAAGTAGAAATAAAATCTGGAGAAGTTAAATAAACATTTAATCATATGAATAATGCAGTTTCTCACAGGTATCATAGATCAGACATCATCCTTGATGAATTTTGTTTCCAACTGATTGTGATAGAGCCTGCATTTTATAGAGGTTTTTTTAAAGATTTTAAAATTTCTTTATAAGTTTCTGTAAATCGGTTTCTTTCCTGCCTTTAAACTGTCAAGTCTTATAATTAATCTGAAAAAAATGCTAGAAATGAGTTCAGAGTTTGCAGACATCTGTAGTCAGGGAGAGAAATGTGAGGAAGAACTGAAAAAAAAGTCATTCTTTTCTCATTATACATTTTTAGCTTATACTATTTCTGACATTTCCCCTCATTTTGGTCCTTCCATCATGAATTTTTTGAGAGTTTTCCTCAGCCTATGTACCAGGCAGTTGATAATGCCATATTCTATTAGCCTGCAATAGGGAACTCCATCCTGTAGGCTACTTCTGAAAAATGCAACCCTGTACTGCAAAGCATTATTTTTTATATATATGTATAAAATTTAAAGATAAACTTGCATGATACTTCCTGAGTTGTTTGGTTTTTTTTTTCTATTATGCTTGAGTTCATAAGATGCATTTCAGATTGTTGTGTTGAGATGAGGTGAATATTATAATGATGACTCAATATGCTGGTCACTTACTCAGTTTTCTTCTGAATTTTTGCATGACTGGGAGTTACGGTTTGTTAAGGTCATGCAGGGCCCAATTTGCCTGTCATTTGTTCTGTTCAAGGTGTCTAGCGTTCGTGACTTTAGAACTGGGTGTTTCCCTAGTGCCAGGGAGTCAGTTGTAAAAGCTGTCAGCTGCAAGATGCCATTTGCTGCTTGAACTTACTGCTAGAATATCTGCCAGTTGAGTTAGCAAAGAAACTAGTATTCCGAAGCCCTTTGTATATGTTACAGAGTATAGCTTTGGTTCAAATTGGGTTGCCTATAGCAGGAAGCAAATAAGTCTTTTGATTTTAGTAATTTTGGAGTATTTGGCCCATGGGATGGGGGAATTTTATTTACTTTTTGAATTTCCTTAAGCATTTGCCACAGTATAGTTATTGCTTTTGCTCTTGGTGTTTGAAGATGATACACAAAGCTAGTAAGACAAATGTGAAAAGAAGGCAGTAGATTTCATGTGAAATGCTCTTCAAACCCTGAAGGGAAACAAGTAAGTGATGTTTTTGCCAAAAGAAAAAGCCTGAGGCAAATCAATGTAAATATTTCAGTCTTAGAGACTCAGAGAACACTGAGGTCTTGTAAGGTAATCTCTATTCCAGTTTCATCTATAATTGAATGAATGTGAGGTCTTCACCATCACATTTTTGTTAAAGAAAAGCAGAGGTCAGCAGAAACTAGAAAAAAAGCCTAACACACATTGGGATGCAGCTTCAGAGAAGCAGCAAGCCCTGAAATAAGATCTGCTTTTTTCACAAACTCAAGTTTTTGATTTAATTGACTACAGTATTAACTGTAGAGAGTACAATTCTCACTGCAGAACCTGTGTTCGAATTGAAAGAAAAACACCAAAGAAGGAGGCAAGGAGTTGTGCTGTGGAAGTTAAATACTTCCTAATTATTTTTGTATTATGTGTAAACTGATGTTGCATAGCTCTTTTGATTTGCAGGTAGAAAGTCTGAAAGAATAGTCCTGTTAGTGTGAACGTTTTCCTCTGGGGGGTGTTAGCTCCAGGTAGCTAATAAGTTACTGATAAAGTGTAATGTTAATTCAGTGAAGAAATGCCTAAATATCATCATATAGTATCCCTGCTGGATACAACAGAGGTGAAATAGTGGGTTGCTACTTAAGTCTTGCTATGCCAAAGTATAAATGTTTCAATCCAAACTTGAAAATCACTGTTTGAAATCAACAGGTTTGTGCTAAAAGCCAACTGCTCTATTTAAATATATATGTCATTACACACATTCCTATGTATGCATTAAAAATTATATTAAAAATATTTTCCATTCAATAATCGTATTGAACCTCTGTGTCAAAAGTTTCTGCTGTTCTCTGAGTGACAGAAACTAAGCTGTATCTCTTTGAGGAGAACCAAAATTCCCAAATGCCCTCTATTCTATAGCCAAAATTGTATTTTTTCTCATGCCATTCTGAAAACACACCTACTTGTCAGCACACCTCTCTGGAAACTACTTAAAATAAAAGTTTTGCTAAGTTTGATGTTAATGTAAATACATGTAGGTACACATTATGTTGTCTTACTTGTTTTGTTACATATTGTAGAAAATCAGAATGAACCCACAACCCTTCTTTATTTCTGGAGCTTTAATACTGCCATGAAAATTAAAATATACAACTGAAATGATGTTACAGTATTGTAGGAATTGGAAGTTCTTCCTACAAAATTTGTGTTCAGAAAGACATTGTGTAGTGTGGTAGTCTAAGTTTTAGTAGAAAGTCTCTGGTTCTTGAGAGATCATAGAATCATAGAACAATTCAGGT
>NW_009734338.1:0-8280 GCF_000703405.1 Apaloderma vittatum | reverse complement strand
GAACCGATTTGGCCGGCCCCGGCAGACCCCTGCTGTCAGCTCCGAGCTTCCCGACACAGCGACGCGTCTCAGAAAGACAACGCTGGGTTCTCGATGGCCTCCACACGGTGCTCCGAGCGTGCTCCAGAGCATCGGGTGTGCGATTTTAGACAAGGTTTAGACAACGGGCCTTTGGTAAGATCAAACTATCAGTTGTAATGGGCGTGTGAGAGTAACAATACGGTTTTTACTGTAGATGTTAAAAGAAATCTGGCGAGAATAACTTTGTATTCAGCCCATTCAGGAGGTGCTACTTAAAACAGTCAATTCAGTTAATGCTGGTTTTATTCAGCACTTTAAGCACACCACAGTGCCGGAAAATAGAAGCTGCTTAATGAAGCATAAAAGACACATAGAAAAATGTCAGTTTAGAAGCAACAGTATAAACTGGTTCATAAAAATAAATAAAAACCACATTGCTAGCAGTGACATTTCCTGTGTGACTATATACAAACCATTCTAGTATTTAAGCCTTTTCTGTCAGATGAACCTTGACATAGCACCATTACAGTCAACAAAAGCCCTTGCAGGTGAATTCGACACGAGGAAAATGGAGACTTGGAAGGCTGACACAAAATCTGTTCCTGTAGAAGCACCACAGGTGACTCTTTAATTACGTAGATAAACAAAGTCACTGGAGTTCTTACTACCCTTGTGATCTAAGCCCTCAGGAACTTCCAGGTTGTCAGTTATTAAAAGGAGAAATTGATCCTTTCTAATGCCATTCCAGTATTGACAATCAATAGGCCAGTTTTGCTCCAATTCTGAACACAGAACAGAGCATCAGTAAAAGACATCGACTTTGCTGGCAAAGTCCAAGTTTCTTTCTAGGCTGCCTGTCCAAATACACCTTCTTTTCAGAGTGCATATTAGATTTTTCGTCCTGGCAGCCATGCCTCCTGGCCACCTCCTCTGATGGGCTCCTGTAGTGATCGTGGCGAGGAGACCACTGTACACGGAGGAGTCAGTGACGCACACAGCACCTGGACTGAGGCCTCCTCTGTGCCGTGCTGCCCGTGGCCACGGGGTGCTCGCTGTAGCAGGATTCTGTGGGCAGCTCCCACACGGCGCTGGCGAGTACACCACCTGCGCAGCCTTGCCTTTATCTAAATGTGCAGCAAGAGGTTCCCATGTAAACACCCTTTCTGTTCGGCAGTAGAAATGATGGACAGATTTGTTTCCTTCTAAGAAAATCCTGTAATGACTGACATGGGAAACCCTTTTCTACAGAAGGGGTCTGCAGTGTGCTGCGGCTGTTCGATGCTGCACAGCTGAGGGTTCCCAGCATCTATAGGGGTGTAGGATGATCTATGCTATCCTCTCTTTTTTCCATAGTGCTAGCTCTAATAAACAGTTCAAATGATACTTTACAGAAGCGGAGTGCCTTTCTTCCTGGAATCCTAATGGACCAGCACCTCCTGATGCAAACAGTGCCCATGATGTTTGAGCTGCTTTCCCCCTCACACGCAGGTCACATTCAACCGCGCTGCATCGCACCTCCGACTCGCTGGCCCCAGGGTTTGGTTCTGAGACAATCATTGTCTGTTTCATCTATCACTAATCAAAGGAGCATTAATCTGAGTGCTCCGCCAAAATACAAGGCAGCTACCGCTTTCAACAATTTCAACAAGATCATGACTCTTTGACTGACCAAAGTCCATCATGTTGTGTAATATATGACAGTATGATCGAGTCATATATGAATCATAAAGTTGAGATAGGAAAGATGATTTGGTTCATTTTATGGATTAGTGCAGAATTTTAGGCTATTATCAAGCCTGCATACTAGAACCAAAATAACTGTAAGAACCTTCTGTGGCTTTCCTTGGAAATTATTATCTTTTTCTCAAAAAATTTTCCTGCTATTCTGCATTTATTTTAATAATTTAACGCCATCCTTTTTAACAGTAACTCTTTTGCAAAATAATCTAAAGGTATTTCATGTTAAATAAGTACTGATTTCCTATTCTCACACTAAATACAAACTGAATATGCTATTCCTTCCTTTGCTTTCACTCCTTACACTGAAGAGCGACTCCACCACCATGCCTTTTGCTTCTGCTTTCTTGTTTCTCAGCTACAGTCACATTGCATAGATATCAATTATTGAGTGCACTCTACAAGCAGTGCCAGCCAGTTTTAGAAATAGCATTTGTATATCAAATGCCACATAGCATTCCCCATAGCTGGGCAGCCAAAATAATTCTGCTTCAAGAGAGAAAACTGCTTCCAGGTAAAACAATACTGTGCCCTAGAATACTACCCCCTAGATAGTTGAGCAACGAAGGGAACAGTGGCAAAGCCCACAGACTTGCTTACGAATGGATGATTACAAGTTACACATTCCCGCATGCAAACATTACGTCAGCTTTAAAGTATTTCCTATACAGGAAGTTATTAATAGCTCCATGTAAATACAATGCGCAAGGCGTGTGTCTCAGCAGTCTCACTACCTTGCTGCTATTTATGTTGTCTGTGATACTTTGACCAAAGGCTACAGTTGCCAGGAGAGTTCTCAGGAGACACTTGGTAAAGCTATGTCATGTAAAAACCAAAAAGAAAAAGTGTGTTGCAAATAGAGAAGCGGTAAAAATCCATACAAATTTATTAAGTGACATTTTTATTAAAATTTAAATTGATACTGTAGGCAGAATAAACATGAGAAAAATTTCCTATTTGTTTTAGTGCAAATACCTTGTGATAACCTTTTATCTACTTTTTCACAGAACTTCCTATTACGGATGGTTTATACAATCAGAGAAGAAATTATAAGAAATGGGTTTTTTGATAGGATGTGTTCTATGTGATACGCGCAATTTGAAGGTTTTAAATAAAATGAAGCTTCTGAGCATTCTTAAAATGGACTGGAGGTAGGAGAGAGTTAGAAAACATACAGAAACTTTGTCAGTGCTGCAGTATACTCAGGAGGTACCGTGGGATAGTTGTTAGGGTGCAGTATGCTTTGGGAAGGGCTGTTAATGTAAGAATGATGCCAGAAAAACCTGAGGGAGAAACTGCGGGCAACAGGATGTGTACCTGGAAATAGCAATCATTCCTTGAGTAAAGTAATTGAGGTAATTGGGAAGACTTCTGGTATTTAAAATCCCAGTCGCATCAAGTCATGCTCTATCAGACATCCAAAGGCAGAGGATGGTAAAACTTCACATTGACTACTCACTTGAATTATCCTGTATTGAAGAACTAAAATAAAACAATCAAACAAAACAAAACTAGCAGGAATCCTAGAGCATGGACCTTCCACAGTGATCTCTTTGGCAGGCTGCTAAGAAAGAGGCTACAGCTTCTTGTAGTTATCCTATATTCATCAGTAACACAACTTCACAGCTTTTCAAGCATTGCAGTAAATGGAAATACTCCATTATTAAAAAGATTGAAAATTCTTCATGTTGTGCCTTTAATTGTAGTCATACAGTGAATATTTCCAAAATTACCCTACCAAGTACATTCAGTGAGGTAGTTTTCACATCTCTGTCCAAGTGTAATTCTGTCACAGCTCTGGCCCTTAATCCTTGTATTTTGGTATAGAGGGTTTTTTTGAGTTTTCACAGGGGAAGTTAAGAGCACAATGTGTTTCCTGGAGGATATTTGTAAAACTGGTTTTCAGGTTAAGGGTCAATGACTCAAATCCAAGAGATTTTATCTAATGGATGTTCTGGAAGCAGCAGAATTAATTTAAAATGCCTGAAATCTTTGCCAAGATACTTTAATTGGTAAATAAGCATCTTCTACTTAGTTATGTAAGAGTAGAGTAGGGGCATACTAGTCAAAGGGATTTATTACTTGCCGTTGCCATTTACATTTCTGAGTAGAAAGACACTCATGCTTGAGGGACGAAACCCGATACTGTTTTAATGAAAATGATCTTGCAAGTTCATCGGAAAACTTTTCAGATAGGATTGCAGTAGCCAGCCTCCAGCAGAAGGAAGTCAACAGCATTCATACGTGCTACAACTCACTTAACTTGACAGAGAGCTTGTGTCTGTGGAAGGAAAAATGCAGCGTGTGTTCATGTATGCACTGTTCACTGAGAAACTTCAAGGAGGAGGCCAGCTAATTGGCATACCACACAGTTCTGGCCTCTTCATGAACCCTGTCTCTGTGGATACTCCTTGTTCACGAGAGTAACTCTACTAAACAGATCAGGAACTCGGCCAGGATTGAGTTTATGCACCCAAGTGTGAGTGTGCAGACCACGCTGGGAACTTCTCATCTTCCACGGTATCACAGAAATCACCTGTCAGCAAACCTTCTCACAATCCGAGTTATACTTCTGCAGTGAAGCAATGGAGAAATAGAACACTCAACCCAATGAAGAGCAGAGCCTGGGCAGTATTGAAGTATTTGCAAGCACAGCATTAATGATAAGAAAATGACTTATTTTCCAAGTAGAAAGGTAATATTAATTTTTAAACTGTAATAGTCCTTAGCTTGAGAAAAATACCCAAGAGTAGCTGAAGGATATGGACATCAATACAGATAAGGAAATGGCACTTCAATACAATGTCAATGGCTAATTCTGCCTATACCTTATTTGCCACAGTGCAGCAGGTATTTAAATTGCTGCTTGTGTGTGGTGAAAGTATAGAACAGTCAGTGACTCTCTGAAACTTGTTAAAGTTTTAAGCTAACTCATTTTAACTAAATCTCAAGCCTTTCAGAAAAACATTATGAAATTGCACATATGTCACCTGCAAATATTCCTTCCCTTTGAATGCTGTGTAGTCTTTTGGAAGAGCAGAAATTCATCACCCAAGTCAGAAGTCGCATCACAGTAGCATTAAGTATGATCTTGCTTTTGTATTCAAATCAATGAAAGTTTTGCTCTGGTTTCACTGAAAGCAGAGCCTAAAAAGAACAAGATTTCCTTTGCTTTGCACCACTAAAACCAGCAGGTGAATGCACCTGCAATGTTCTGGCACCCCCCAAAGGTACCTGGATGAATGCTCAACCTGTGAGAGACTGTATTAAAATACCAAAGCAGTGAAAAGCTAGATCCTCCAGCTGTTCATTCACACTCTGTTAGCAGCGTCATCCTGTCATTCTTACTCTAATGTTATTAAAGACAAAAACCAACTCCAACCTGGTCGTTAGATTATGAACTAAAACACCCATCTCCTAGCTAATATTAAAAATCTTTGAAAACACATGAGGTTTCAGTCAGAAAACACAGATTTTTTTTCTAAAACGAAGTAGTCTTTATGAGTTTTAAAACCTGAATCAAGATTAACATGCTATAAAATGGGCCTACCATGCAGTGAAGTATTATAAAAATAGTTCCTGGCTACTACATTTTCCTGAAGCAGCAGAGAATACACAATAGTGATCATCTCTGATCTCTCTCTTTGGTTGAGACAGACTTTGATCACTTGTTCTAATGTCAGTTTCAGTTGTAAAACTGTCAATTTCAGTTGTAAAACTATAATAAATATTCCCAGCCTTTCAGACAATTCCCTGGATGTCTCTGAGTATGCACACAGTTTTCACTAAAGGGGAAAGATATAGATTTGAAACTTTTTTTTCTTTTTTTTTCTAAAATTATTGCTGTCAAATCCTACAGTTTGGAATAGTCGGACTAAAAATCCTGTTCTCAATTTTACCACTTCTATATGCTTAGTTTTTCTCCCATCAGTTTCCTGAGCTCTGCAGTCACCATACATTTTTCTAAGGAAAAGGAGAAATAGCCTGACAGCTCTAGAGGGCTTACACTAGAAGCATTTAAAGTATCCTTCTTTAATCTGAATTTAGGGGAAACTAAGCTTTACTCATTTTCTATTTGCACCAAAAGTAGCTGGGTTGATACCACAGATAACTAAAACATTCCCCTGAAGTTTAGAATCTGTTATGTGCAGTCTCAAAAGCTATTATGTTGCAGAGAGACAGAGAGAGAGAGAGAACCAGGGCAAAACCCTGAAATTATCTGTTCCCATGACAGTGTGTATCACAATGTAATTCATTAAGATTCTATCTGACCCCTCAATAAAGGGGATCTGCAGCAAACCCTGGAGTTTTCTCAGTCTCTGAAAACCAGGCTGTGTGGTGGGACATGGTTAAGACCAGACCTGGATATCCAGCTTCCCACAGGCTCTTCCGTAACTATTAGACTGTTTACAAGAAGTCCTTTAAAAACTTAAATTACTTTAAAAACCTCTTATTTTTTAAACCTCCTTTCAGATATCACAATTCTGAGAATTCACTAAGCTTTTGGAGTATAACCACCAATATTTCCCATTGCTTTATTTCTTCTCCTTTGTAGTCTTTCTTAAATAAGCACCTAAGTTAAGGAAGCTCAAGCAAGCATGCTAGGTTGTTTCATCACCTAGTATACTCGTGACCTAGCCCAGGTCATTGAGGGTTAAAACAGACAACACTGAAGACCCTGCAACTCATTAGAAACCATTAGTTCATCAGCAAAGAGCAAATGCTTTCAACTGTGTGCACACACCGATTAGGGAGTACCAAGAGAGCATGACTGGCACCTTTGCAAATAAACGACTTCAAATATAAATACATGACTTGCCTAATGGCAAAAGGCAGACAGATGTGATGACAGAGGTAGAGCTTGTATAGAAAGTTATCTTTTTTTTTCTTTTTAAACCCATGTGTAAACTGTATGTCACACTGTGATCATTAAGCATCAACGAACAGAGAAATTGGCATGATTTCCCTTTCTGAAATAAAGTTACCCCTTGCCACAGATTATTTACACATCTTGCTCATAATACTACTACTGAAGAGAAAGTGTTTCATCTCTGAAGTAGACAAAATGTTTCCTGATGGCCAGGGTCCAAAATGACGCAGGATGCAACAGAACTTGCAACCATATCCTCCCATTCTTTTAACATTCAAATTTCTTTGGCAAGTTTTTCAGGAACAAGATAATGTTGGGGTCCACCAAGGACACCAACAATACTTTTTGCTACATACCGTTCCTCTTTTCAGTGTGAGAAAACAAATACATGCCCATTGTATAACTCATTGTTCCAACAGGCACACAGATAGATTTTTTTTTTTCTGTGGGTTCTATTTTCAGCTTCCAAACCTAAATAGTCGGCACTATTCTACAGATGCCCATAAACCGGCATATTTCATTTCACAGCATAACCAGATGAAAACTGTGGACAAAAGGGTGCTTCATGCTGTGGAGAGGCTGTAAAGGCTGGGGAAATGACTTCCAGACCAGAAATGCTTCTGCTACCCCTTTCCCTGGAAAATTCAGTCTTTGAGGAAAAGCAGTTTTCACAGAACTTTCTTGCTACACACCCACTATCTAAGCAATAAGAGAGCAATCCATTTTGTAGGAAAAAAACCCACAACAAGCCAAGACCACATTTTCTTTCAGGCAAATCAATTCACATTAGTAATGTATCATTCACTGCTTTACCACCCAGCTCCTGAGAATCACGAGATACTCTGTAGATGTAAGGTGAAAGGCCAGCTTTGAATTTTATTACTCTAAGTAATTCCCTATCATTAGCAAATTTTCTCATATCATTTTGTATCCCCTTTGGGAGCATTTATGATAACACCGAAGCTCAGAGACCTAGTACAAATTCCTGGGGGAAATTGCTGCTGAATTCCCCCCATTAGTCCAAGGTTTATAAAAAATAATAACAATAAACAAAAAAACCCTAAACACCGCAAGAGTAAAATCCTCATGTTGAATGTCCCTTTTTGCCTCGGAGTAGCTGAGTGATAATCACATACATTTAATTACAACGGGACAGACGCATATACAATTGTAGAAAATGTGGGGTTTTTTTAAATTACTACCACAATCCTGTAAATCCCTGGTAGATACTTCACCTTTGCCCAATGTTCAGACCCTACTCGTTTGCTTTATGATGACAGTGACATTATACAAACTGCAGATGGCTTGAAAAAAACAAGCAACAGAATGTTTACACAAGAAATCAAGTGAAACCCGCATCGCTAACGAGGTGCTACGTTTTTAATCAGACCTTTAGGATACTCCGTGTTCCACGGAAGCTCTGAGTGAGGCCTACAGCCTCAGCCCAGGATTTTTCAGCTGCCGTGAGGTAAAAAACCTGCAGTTCCTCACGAGGGACATTTTTCTGTAAATCCTAAACAAGGCCTGGGGTCCGCTCTCAGGAACTCTGCACTTTTTGCCTCAGACTTACTGCCACGTCTTTCATCAACCCGCGACCGCTCCAAACTCCTCGTTCCCGAGGCGGCGGCGGGAGGCGCTGCCCGGCTTTGCCG